>NW_028161554.1:0-41819 GCF_964263955.1 Coregonus lavaretus | reverse complement strand
CGACCACAGCATGAATATTGCAATGAACACGAACCGCTCCTATGGGACGCTCAAGCAGCTCCCCATGCACGGGGGTCATGGTCCCCAGGGCCACATGCACGCTCCGGGTGGCCACGTGCACGGCCACGGGCACTCGCTGCAGCTGAAGCCGGCCCAGAGGCCGTCGGTGAGGCAGATGCTAACAGGAGGGGGAGGCACCCGGACCCTGCCACGCAACCTGGGCAGCACCAACGCTAACGCCAGCCTCTCCGCTGGCTCCCTGGAGGTAAAGATGGAGCGATGGGTAGAGGCAGGAAGGAAAGGAAAGACGGACAGGGAGAGGAGTAGAGAGGGGTGGTATGTGTGTTTTCAACCAGGGTAGCACCAATCAAACACCAGCCTCTCCACTGGTAAAGAGACCGTGATGGAGGAAAGGGAGGAGAGGGGTGGAAAAGTGTTTTCAACCAGGGTAGCATTATAGCTACAGCTGACATCAGTCTCTCTGCTAGATGGCTCCCTGGACAAACAGAAAGAGGAAGGGAGTGATGGAGGGAACATAAAGGAGGATGAGAGGAGAAGGGGCGGCAGATGTGTGTGAGCGTGTGTGTGTGTGCGTGTGTGCGTGTGTGTGTGTGTGTGTGCAGGTCTAAATATAACCACTAGTCTGTTGTGTGTGTACATGAGAACAGAGTGCTGTTCATAAATTATTACTCATTATGTGTTATAATGATGTACTGTACACATTCATGCGGATGGATAAACACACACATGCGCACACACACTTGTGTGTCTATAATAGCCCTCCAGGCCTACAAGGAGGCAGAGCAGATGAGGTGAGAGGGACCGGAGAACAGGGAGTACCCCTGGAGATTGTCTGTCTGCTCACCTTAATTACACACACATACACACACAAAAACACTTGCCGTAGACACACAGACAAACCCTCTCTTTCTGTCTCTCTCTCTCACACACACACACACACACACACACACACACACACGCACACACACACACGCACACACACACACACACACATACACACACACACACAAACACACACACACACACACACACACACACACCCACACACACACACACTATCCTGCTGACTTGATGAAGGAATGGAGACAGTACTTACACTGAAGGACAGAGAAGTACACATGCTTCTTTTAGAATGAAAGACATTACAGGCCAGTCATTAAAACATCTCACTCAGATCTATGTGTGCATCCAAAATGGCACCCTATTCCCTAATTAGTGCACTGCTTTTGACCAGGGCCCTAAGGGTAGGCCCAGTATATAGGGAATAGGGTGTAATTTGGGACTCAGCCTATGAGAACACTTCTGAATATCTTCAAACATCACTCTGAGAGACCACTGGGTCTTCCCTGTGCTTAGCTTACTGTTTGTGTTCCAAATGACATCCTATTCACTTTATAGTGCACTACTTCAACTGGTCAAAAGTATTGCACTTTAAAGGGAATAGGGTGCCTTTTGGGACTCATACATCATTTATCAGATGCTTGGATAATACAGTAATTTCAACCTGTTTAAATGTGCTTAATTTGGAGATGGGTATCAGAACAAATTACCTCTCCAGACTGAGATTCAGTGCACCTTAAAATCCAACTCAAAGATGAAGATGCATAATGTAACAGGTTACAGAAATGGACTTGATTGCTTTAGATTTTGTAGAGGTTTGAGGTTTTGGTATTGAGACTGATTGATTTGTAGATTTTAATGTGAAAGCTAACATACAGTACCAGTCAAAAGTTTGGACACACCTACTCATTCAAGGGTTTTTCTTTATTTTTACTATTTTCTATATTGTAGAATAATAGTGAAGACATCAAAACTATGAAATGACACATCTGGAATCATGTAGTAACCAAAAAAGTGTTAAACAACTCAAAATATATTTTATATTTGAGATTCTTCAAATAGCCACCCTTTGCCTTGATGACAGCTTTGCACACTCTCAACCAGCTTGGCATTCTCTCAACCAGCTTCATGAGGTAGTCACCTGGAATGCATTTAAATTAACAGGTGTGCCTTCTTGAAAGTTAATTTGTGGAATTTCTTTCCTTCTTAATGCGGGGGGGGGGGGGGGGGGTATACAGAAGATAGCCCATTTGGTAAAAGACCAAGTCCATATTATGGCAAGAACAGCTCAAATAAGCAAAGAGAAACGACAGTCCATCATTACTTTAAGACATCAAGGTCATTCAATACAGAACATTTCAAGAATTTTGAAAGTTTCTTCAAGTGCAGTCGCAAAAACCATCAAGCGCTATGATAAAACTGGCTCTCATGAGGACCACCACAGGAATGGAAGACCCAGAGTTACCTCTGCTGCAGAGGATAAGTTCATTAGAGTTACCAGCCTCAGAAATTACAGCCCAAATGAATGCTTCACAGAGTTCAAGTCGCAGACACAGTCACAGACACATCTCAACATCATCTGTTCAGAGGGGACTGTGTGAATCAGGCCTTCATGGTTGATTGCTGCAAAGAAACCACTACTAAAGGACACCAATAATAAGAAGAAACCTGCTTGGGCCAAGAAACACGAGCAATGAACATTAGACCGGTGGACATTTGTCCTTTGGTCTGGAGTCCAAATTTGAGATTTTTGGTTCCAACCGTCGTGTCTTTGTGAGACGCAGTGTGGGTGAACGGATGATCTCCACATGTGTAGTTCCCACCATAAAGCATGGAGGAGGAGGTGTTATGGTGTGGGGGTGCTTTGCTGGTGACATTGTCTGTGATTTATTTTGAATTCAAGGCACACTTAACCAGCATAGCTACCACAGCATTCTGCAGCGATACACCATCCCATCTGGTTTGGGCTTAGTGGGTCTATCATTTCTTTTTCAACAGGACAATGACCCAACACACCTCTATGCTGTGTAAGGGCTATTTTACCAAGAAGGAGAGTGATGGACTGCTGCATCAGATGACCTTGCCTCCACAATCCCCTGACCTCATCCCAATTGAGATGGTTTGGGTTGAGTCGGACGGCAGAGTGAAGGAAAAGCAGCCAACAAGTACTAAGCATACGTGGGAACTCCTTCAAGACTGTTGGAAAAGCATTCCAGGTGAAGCTGGTTGAGAGAATGCCAAGTGTGTGCAAAGCTGTCATCAAGGCAAAGGGTGGCTATTTGAAGAATCTCAAATATAAAATCTATTTTGAGTTGTTTAACACTTTTTTGGTTACTACATGATTCCATATGTGTCATTTCATAGTTTTGATGTCTTCACTATTATTCTACAATGTAGAAAATAGTAAAAATAAAGAAAAACCCTTGAATGAGTAGGTGTGTCCAAACTTTGGTCTGGTAGTTTAAATCAATTTTCATAAAGTCTTGAAAAGCTCTGTAATGGTGTTTGCCACTGTGAAGAGACTGATAGGAAGTGAAAGATGAGGGAGTTATGAGGGTGTAAGGAAGGAAGGAGAGGGGTAGGTAAGACAAACACACATAATATGAATATTACTCCCTTTTTCCTTCCCTGTTAATGTCATGCTGGTGGGCATTCCTTTAGTAAGGACAACAGGTGTAATTTTAATTTGATCACCCTGTTGTTGCAGGAAATGTCCTGCATTACAGAAAACACAAACTTGTAGTATATTTGAGGTTTAAAAAGGGCTTCTAAAGTTTGTCATTTCCACTTTGAAATGTCAGACTTTATGAAATAATGTTTTTATCAACCCCTACCAAAATGTCCATTAATTATAATCCACACAATTATTCACATTTCCTGTTGCTCCAGGATTATTTTTATGCAGTGAGAAACTGGTCAAATTAAGATCCTACATCTGTACACTCTTAGAAAAAAAGGTGCTATACAGGACCTACAAGGGTTCTTCGGCTGTCCCCATAGGAGAACACTTTGAAGAACCCTTTTTGGATAGACATCTTTTGTTTCCAAGTAGTACTGTTTTGGGTTCAATCCAGAAACCTTTCCAGAGAGGATTATACATGGAACCCAAAAGGGTTCTACCTGGAAACAAAAAAGCATTTTACCTTGAACCAAAAAGAGACAGCCGAAGAACCCTTTTGGAACCCTTTTTTAGAAGAGTGTATATTCTGACAGATACACGTACACTTGACATTGGGTAATGATAGTATGCTTCCAACTAGGGTGTGTGTATGGGAGGGTGGATGTGTGTGTTAGTATGTGTGCCCTCACTTAAGTACACAGTGCATGTGTGGGTGTTGATTGTGTACTGTACGGTACTTGGGATCCTCAAATGTCATGGGATTGCTTTTCGGAAGGTAAGAGGATATACACAATGTGATGACAGCAGAAAGTGTTTGAATGAGAGAGATCTGAGAGTCATCGCCTGTCTTTTGCACTCACTTGGCATCAACACACTCAGGCTGCGTCTGAAATGGCACCGTATTCACTAGATAGTGCACTACTTTAAACCAGGGCCCATATACACATTTCAGACACACCCTCAGTTCTCTAGACCATGTTGGCCTTTTTCTTATTTCCTTTCTGTCTGCCTATAAAACCTTGGCTGTATTAGCCCTGAATCATTAAGTCCAGCCTTTAAAAGCAGGACCAAGGCTTTCAGCTAACTGTAGGACCCAGTGGAGGCTGCTGGGGGAAGGACGGCTCATAATAATGGCTGGAACGGTGCAAATGGAATGGCATCAGACACATAGAAACCATGTTTGATGTATTTGATACCATTCCACAAATTAAGTTCCAGCCATTACCACAAGCCCGTTCTCCCCAATTAAGGTGCCACCAACCTCCTGTGGTAGAGCCAATCTTCTCAGTGGTGTAATGGGTTTCTGAGAGAGAGAGAGAGAGAGAGAGAGAGAGAGAGAGAGAGAGTTAACTGTTAAATGGACCACATACATTAATCTCTTAGTGTAGGTACAGCCTTCCATTAGGTCACACCAAGTTGTTTAATTCAAAGCAATTTACAGTGAACACGTTTATTCAGAATATGTTGACCATGTGGGAATAAAACCAAGAAAGGCTTTGTTGCATGTTCCATTAACGTAGCCATCAGAACTACGTAATAATTACATTTTTACCCTGCATTACGTATTTGTGTGTTTGTGTGCGTGTTTTGTGTATGTGTGTGTATGTGCGTGTGTTTGTGTGTGTTGATGATTAGAGGAGGGGTCCAGGGATCTACAGACATTGATCAAATCTTCTCTTCCCCTGCCCCTCACCCCTCCTCCCTCAGAGGAAAAGAGTACGGTACTCTGAGCTGGACTTTGAGGTAAGATCCCGCCCTTCACTCTCCCCTCAGCCTGTCTCTGCTTCTGTCCGCTTCAGCCAGGTTTGATTGACGCATAGAGGAGCCAATGGCATCGCTAAACACCTAAACACCCTTTCCCTTGCGCCTGTGTCTCCCTTGCATTTGACTTGGTACAGTCCATGTATAGTGTGGCCTGTTTCTACAACAAGGATCTAGATGGATTTGGTTTTGACTGATTTTAGCTTGATTGGCCAAAATATTTCTATATTGTACATACAAAAAATTACTTTATTTAACTTTTTTCAATCTGAATCAGTCAACCATTTCAATCAGAATGGAAAATGCACAATGGGGTGCAAGGACCTGGTTGAAGAAACAATGGTGTAGTCAAACGCTTTGAGTGGATTAATTAATGAATGAAAATGTGATTGACGGTGAGTTGGTGTTTGTGAAAGTTTGGTAGGATATGTGTGTTTTGCGGGTAATTACATGTGTGTGCGTGTTTGTGTGCAATAATCGCTACATGGAATGAATAAGCCCTAGGAATCTTGCAAATCTCCAGTCTCAAACAGCCCCGAAAAACTAAACTAAACCCCTTTACTTCACTTCATTAAGTGAGTGGCTTTCCTTCCCCCTTTATCCTTACTTTGTAAAGACTGGAGACTTGCTTTCCAATGTGGAGGCCTCGTCCATAGTAGAACTAAGGTATGTGTGGACTGTTGCACAACTAACAGGCTAACAAGCACTAGCGCTTAGCTACAGTAACCTGGAGCAGGATGATGTTGCCTAAGGGAAACTATTACCCAGAGCTTGTAATCCTTCCTGACTGGCGTAGTCTGTGAAACTGCATGATATTTTCCTCAAAATGGCTGAATTCCTGTGTCAAAATGGACACCAATGTAGCCCTCTACCTAGTAAGTGTCTGAGAGAGAAAGATTTAAGGTAGAGTGAGAGTTCAAGACAAAAAAGAAAAAGAAGAGCAGTGATGACAGAGAAGACAGCGGGGAGAAAAACAGATGGACAGAGTAAAAGAGAGAGAGAGCTTTGAAGTGCAGAAGAGGTGAACTATAAAGGAAGTAGGCATACACCTAAAATAAATGACTTATAAAGGCAGACTCAGAGAGAGAGAGAACTGACAGAGAAAGAAAGGGAGAGAAGAGAGTGCAGGCTCTGTGGTAATCGGTGGCAGCAGTCACAGCCGGCCCTTGGCCAGAGTGTCTGAGTGTGTGAGTGTCGCCGTCTGGCCCCTGTGTCTCTCTTGGCCCTCGAGCTGCTGCGCCGATTAGCCACCGCCATGCTGCTAAAGCGCTAGCCATTAGCGAAAAGAGCAAGTCGCTGTGACAAGGTCTCTCTCCTGTCAGGGACTTCCACTTGTAATAGGATGTAGTTGCTCTTAGACGCTGGGATACAGTCAGTTGAGTCTTTACCAGTTTAAATGGTGAGGGTGAGGATTTGGGGAGGGTAAGCTGATCCTAAATCTGTGCTTACAGGGAATGTTTACTCATTGCCACATCCCTGCAGGCTAATTGCTAACTAGCTAATGCTACCCTTCTAACTAGCTAACGCTACCTTGCTTACTAGCTACCGCTAACATTAACGCAGCCTGCTTGGTGCCCATATCCATTCAGAGCAAACTCATATACATGTCACAGCACAGGCAGAATCAAATCCTAATAGTTAGACGTTAGAGAGAAGACGAGAGGACTGAACCAGCTGTCTATCCATCTATCCATCCCTCTCTTCCCCTCCTCCCCCTTGCCGCGGCTGGCATCACACTGTCCCTTGCCCTCTTCCGCTTCATTGGCCTCTCTTCCCTCTATCCGTGTCTCTTTAGCTTTTATTTTCTTATTCTGTTCATTTTTGTTGTACCTTCCTCTCCCTTCCAGAAAGTGATGCACACTCGCAAAAGACACTCTGAGCTGTACCATGAGCTCAACCACCCCACCACCAAGTTCCACACCATAGACAGGTATAACAGGGACCCCGCAATATCCACCTTCAAGGTAAGAGCCCGACCATACGGGGCAAGTGGGAAACGGGAGCTAGCTTTCCCGCACCTCAACCCCTGCGACCACCCATGCCACTCCCTTCTCCCCCCACACTGAGCTCATTACTACCTCTAGTGGTCACCTGTGAAATTGTATTGTTAATAAGTGCGTCTAGCATCTTCACAGCGATGTGTGAGTGTGTTTGTTGTCACCTAGTGTTTTATTTTGTGGTAATGTTAGTGCTTAGTATACCTCCCCTCACACACACAACTTTTAGATAGAGAACATACTAACGGCTGAATCCAAACTTGACATCCACACTTCTATCTCAATCTTTAGGTACAAATCTCTTAGTGATACCAATGCATGATTCACCTGGAAGTCTGAGTTACCTGCATGGATCTCAAGTTCGCATTCGACCTACAGTGACCCTCTTGAGGGCTGGCTAAAGTACATTGTGTGGCTATAATATCACTGAATAAAACATGAGGATGATGCTTCACTTTGCACTGAAAGTTGCTTGGGATTCATACTGAACTCTGCACATATTATAACTTGGCTGAATCCTAAATGGCACCTATTCCCTATTACACTACTTTTGACAAGAGCCCTATGGTCCCTATTCAAAGTAGCGCACTATAAAGGGAATAGGGTGCCATTTGGGACCTTACCATCATGTAACAGTGATATTAACACCGCACAGAATGTGGTGACCACTAGAAAAATTATCTTAAAATCACTGGATTACACATCCATTCTAGTGCACAACTCTTTGGTTTCAAATGCAATTTGATTATGTAACTTAAATGTATTATAAACTTGTTTGTTCAACTTGAACCAGAGCTAACCATGACTAAACCTATTCTTTTATTTCTTTGTTTTTGTGGTTTTGAATGTTCAAATGCCTTAACATTTGTAACAATGCACTGTTTTATTGGGCTGGAGAGCAACATAACTACCTCATAAACATTTCATAACCTTTTTATTTCAAGGATAATAAGAGTTAAGGGATGTGCAATGTCACCTTTTGTCAGCCTGTGTGTGTGTCTACGTGTTTGTCTGTGTGTGCGCGTGTATGTGTCTGCCTGCGTGCGTGCGCACGTGTGTGTGTGTGTGTATGTCTACGTGTTTGTCTGTGTGTGCTTGAGTGTGCTTGTCTTTTTGTGTGTAAGTGTGTGTGTGTGTGTGTGTGTGCGTGTGTGCGTGTGTGCGTGTGTGCGTGTGTGTGTGTGTGTGCGTGTGCATGTGCATGCGCGTGTGTGTGTGTGTGTGTGAAAGGCCAGTCTGCGTATCATTAATGCACCATTAGCACCAGACTAAGGAGTCCCTGCTTGCTCTACACTGACCTTCAGAGAGCCTATTTCATCAACATTTAAACACACACACACACACACACACACATACACATACACACCTCATCTACAGGAGCTGCAGTACAGATACGGTACATCAGACAGTGATGAGTTATTCAGCCTTGATAGCTGTACTTTCCCAGGACACCTGCAGTCTGTTGCTTCACATCTCATGTACACTAGGAGCAGAGGAACAGAGGACACACACACACTGAGAAACACACACACTGAGACACATACTCACTCATACACACACTAATACACACATACACTCACTTATACACATACAGATACACACAAACATACACTGAGAAACACACACACTGAGACACACATTCACTCATAAACACACTAATACACACATACACTCACTCATACACATACGGAAACACACAAACACACAATGAGACACACACACACACACTGAGACACACACACACTGAGACACACACACATTGAGACACACACACTGAGACACACACACACTGAGACACACACATTGAGACACAAACACTGAGACACACACACACACAGTTATTACTGGTCAGCAAATAGGACCAATCACAGAACACTGAGCCAAGCATATGTTTGCCGGTTTACTAGTCATTTGATTCCGTTCAGTACAATTCTAGGCAAAGCATTTTGAGGAACTGACATACAGTATTTAGGCACACAAATATGCACATACATACAGTCACACTAACACACATACATACAGTCACACTAACACACATACATACAGTCACACTAACACACATACATACAGTCACACTAACACACATACATACAGTCACACTAACACACATACATACAGTCACACTAACACACATACATACAGTCACACTAACACACATACATACAGTCACACTAACACACATACACACAGTCACACTAACACACATACACACGGTCACACTAACACACATACATACAGTCACACTAACACACATACACACAGTCACACTAACACACATACACACGGTCACACTAACACACATACACACAGTCACACTAACACACATACACACAGTCACACTAACACACATACACACGGTCACACTAACACACATACACACAGTCACACTAACACACATACACACGGTCACACTAACACACATACACACAGTCACACTAACACACATACATACAGTCACACTAACACACATACACACAGTCACACTAACACACATACACACGGTCACACTAACACACATACATACAGTCACACTAACACACATACATACAGTCACACTAACACACATACACACAGTCACACTAACACACATACACACAGTCACACTAACACACATACACACGGTCACACTAACACACAAACACACAGTCACACTAACACACATACATACAGTCACACTAACACACATACACACAGTCACACTAACACACATACATACAGTCACACTAACACACATACACACAGTCACACTAACACACATACATACAGGCACACTAACACACATACACACAGTCACAGTAACACACAAAATGAGATGTAAAGATGTTCAACAGAAAGCATTAATACTGTACAAAATACACAGAAACATTTGAAGACACAGTTATGAAAGCAAGCTGAAACACACACAAGCTCACACACACACACACACACACACACACACACACACACACACACACACACACACAGGGCGGCAGGTAGCCTAGCAGTTAGAGCGTTGGGCCAGTAACCAAAATGGTCGCTGGTTTGAATACCTGAGCCAAAAAGGTGAAAAATCTGTCGATACTCCAGGGGTGCTGCACTACTATGGCTGACCCTGTAAAACACATTTCACTGCACCTATCTGATGTATGTGACAATTTAAAGTGAAAACTAAAAAACACACCAACCCGACAAAATAATAAAAAACAGAGGATGTGTTATACTCTGATGCATCCATTAGAATACAGTAAGTAGACAGTGCACTTAAGAAGTGAATAATTGCCCTGATAATGGTATTAACGTCAGCCCTCTGACAGGCCAGCGTGACTCCAGCATCCATAGCTGTCATCACAACACTTCTAAACCCACCCAGACACTCAGAGGCTGACTGTACAGCAATTATGGTGATGCTCTGTGTGTGTGCGTGTGTGTGCGTGTGTGTGTGTGTGTGTGCGTGTGTGTGCGTGTGTGTGTGTGTGTGTGTGTGTGTGTGTGTGTGTGTGTGTGTGTGTGTGTGTGTGTGTGTGTGTGTGTGTGTGTGTGTGTGTGTGTGTGTGCGTGCGTGCCTCTGTGCGTGCGTGCGTGCGTGTGTGTGTGTGTGTGTGTGTGTGTGTGTGTGTGTGTGGACATGTTTAACTATTCTTGTGAGGACCAGAAGTCCCCACAAGAATAGTAAGAAACTACAATTTGACCAACTGGAAATGCTATTTCTAGGGGGTTTAGGGTTAAGGTTAGAATTAGTGTTAGGGTTAGAATTACGTTAAGGGTTAGGGTCAGGAGCTAGGGTTAGAGTTAGATTTAGGAGCTAGGGTTAGGTTTAGGGTTAGGGTTAAGGTTAGGGTTAGGGATAGGGTTAAGGTTAGGGTTAGGGTTAGGGTTAGGGTAAGAGTACGGGTTAGTGTTAGGGTTAGGGTTAGGTTTAGGGTTAGGGAAAATAGGATTTTGAATGGGACTGAATTAGGGTTAGGGTTAGGGTTAGGGTTAGGGTTAGGGTTAGGGTTGTGTCCCCACAAGGTTAGCTGTACAAGACTGTGTGTGTGTGTGTGTGTGTGTGTGTGTGTGTGTGTGTGTGTGTGTGTGTGTGTGTGTGTGTGTGTGTGTGTGTGTGTGTGTTAGTGTGTGTGTGTGTGTGTGTGTGTGTGTGCGCGTGTGCAGGGTGTATGTGTGCAAGTATGTTTGTGTCTCTGTCTATGTGAAATGTGGGTGTGTGTGGGTGTGTGGGTGTGTGTGTGTGTGTTTGGGTGGGTGGGTGTTTGGGCTTGTGCTTCTATGCAACATATTAATGGAGTTTATGAGTCTATAATTACAGCTCTGGTAATGACATACATGTCTTATAATCACTGTAATGTCTGCTCGTCTTAATCCTGTGACAGCTGGTGACTTTGCTCTCACCCTGTCACATATCAACGCTCTAATCTCACTCCATATTTTAGCATGAGTATTCTCATTTAGTGGGATACATATAATTACATCACATTATCCTGTCATAAAGAGAACTAAGTGTGTATACTGTGCACTAGAGGACTAAAGTGCCCTTAACCATATTAAAAAACAATGTTAAGTACAGTACATAAGCAGAGCACCGTCAAGTGGGGAGGTGGAAGCAAATGTATTGGTTTAAAGTGGAGAGTGGAGACATATTTTTCTAAACTTACTGTAAGTCACCAGGAAACCAAAAAGCAAGTTCCCCCTTGGAAATAAAAATGGGATAATTTGGTTTGAATAAAATACTAAAATATTTATTTTTTAAACCTATTTGAATGAATCCATTGTCAGAAACAATTATACAACAAATTGATGAACAAACCCCCAGTATAACAATCATTTTCCTTTCAGCCTACCTCACAAAAACACATCTACCACAACTGCTAACCATGATAACACTGCTAACCATGATAACACTGCTAACCATGATAACACTGCTAACCATGATAACACTGCTAACCATGATATCACTGCTAACACCCCATTTCCTTTAAACAGCCTTTATCCCCCTAAATTGCCAAATGCCCTCTTTATCCCCTACCACCTAATCCCTGACCACTGACCCTTAACCGATCCCTCACTAACCACCGAGGCCGGTGTTCAACTTCACAGGTGCCTCCTCCCCCGCCTCCAAGGCAAACCGAGCGGTCTTTAGAACGCAGAATGTCTCTGGTTTACAAAGAGAGTCAACGTAAGCATGCTAAACATTACAGAAAGAGTAGAACCCTTTAACCTCTAACCTTTCAATGACCCCTTTGGTAGAACCTGTCCTCAGTGTTAGCCCTCCCCAAAGTGACATGACTGTGTTTTAGGTGACTGTGTTTTGTTAGGTATTGCCCCCTAGTGGTGTGGTGGTTTTGTTGACATCAGTGTGGTTAGAACCCTTCTACTGTACTTCTGTTGTTGGACCGTATGAATGGTGTTGTCCTGCGTCCCAAATTGCACCCTATTCCCTATAATAGTACACAACTTTTGACCAAGGCCCATAGTACACTTACTGTACAGTTGAAGTTGGAAGTTTACATACACTTAGGTTGGAGTCATTAAAACTCGTTTTTCAACCACTCCACAAATTTCTTGTTAACAAACTATAGTTTTGGCAAGTCGGTTAAGACATCTACTTTGTGCATGACACAAGTAATTTCTACAACAATTGTTTATAGAGAGATTATTTCACTTATAATTCACTGTATCACAATTCCAGTGGCTCAGAAGTTTACATACACTAAGTTGACTGTGCCTTTAAACAGCTTGGTAAATTCCAGAAAATGATGTCATGGCTTTAGAAGCTTCTGATAGGCTAATTGATAGGCTAATTGACATCATTTGAGTCAATTGGAGGTGTACCTGTGGATGTATTTCAAGGCCTACCTTCAAACTCAGTGCCTCTTTGCTTGACATCATGGGAAAATCAAAAGAAATCAGCCAAGACCTCAGGAAAAAAAATTGTAGACCCTCACAAGTCTGGTTCATCCTTGGGAGCAATTTCCAAACGCCTGAAGGTACCATGTTCATCTGTACAAACTATAGTATGTAAGTATAAACGCCATGGGACCACGCAGCCGTCATACCGCTCAGGAAGGAGACGCGTTATGTCTCCTAGAGATGAACGTACTTTTGTGCGAAAAGTACAAATCAATCCCAGAACAACAGCAAAAGACCTTGTGAAGATGCTGGAGGAAACAGGTACAAAAGTATCTATATCCACAGTAAAACAAGTCCTATATCGACATAACCTGAAAGGCCGCTCAGGTTGATTTTGGACTGGGCATAAATCAGCAATGTTAGAAATGCAGGATGGGAGATAATGTGTGTGAACCCATACAGTTGTTGTATCCGTTTCAGTGCCCCAACCTAAATAAGACCTAAACCAATTTAAATGAAAGTGATAAACCCATCCATAATAAGCCAATGAAACAGGTTTATAGTCCCTCCATAACGGTTTTCTCCAGCCAATAAACTTACAGAGATAAAGCCAGGCACTGAAACACCATGTGATCTGTATGGGCAAGAAAAGCCTGTCATTGGTCAACGGTAAGAGAGCAAATGTGTGTGAGGAGATAATGAATGCGGCTGTCAATAGAGAATTGACCATTTTGGAAAGGTAGGGTCTGCCAATATGCTGGCCAGTGAACAGATGAGTGGATACTAGACAAATCAGACACACACACACACAAACTGACGTGAACACACACAGTCACAAATCACACACACACACAAACTGACGTGAACACACACAGTCACAAATCACACACTCCTATTCTGTTTCCCCATCTTCTCCAATCTTGTGGCTGATGACAGCGGTGGGCTTGTGAGTGGTCTCGAGCATTACCAGACATCTATCTGCTCAGATACAATCCATCTCACAATCTCCTCATCTCTTTCTCTCTCTCTCTCACTCTCTCTCTCTCTCTCTCTCTCTCTCTCTCTCTCTCTCTCTCTCTCTCTCTCTCTCTCTCTCTCTCTCTCTCTCTCTCCTCTCCCTCCCCATCTTCCTTCATCTCAGCCTGACCTGCACTACAGTAATCACTCAAATGGACCCATTCCTCTCTCACTACCCGTCATGTCTATACTGTGCTGTACGTGTGTTATCTTGTGTGCGCTAGCCCTGTGAGTTAGTGTGCTGTGGCTAGTTCCATCTGAAAGGCATTTAACTTCTAAGTGATGACGGAGATGCTAGCTGGATAGCTACTCGCTGCGGCAGGGCCCATATGGCTGCAAATGGATGGAGCCCCATTTTCAATCTATCCTCAATAATGGAGACACCACAAACGAACCTGGCAGGGGACCCTGGCTAGCGTAGGGTGGGAGAGAGCGAGAGGGGGGGGGTTGAGAGGGGTAGGCTGTCCTCTGAAATATGTATTTCTTTCACTCTCCTACCTCTCTTTCTCCCTCCATCTCTCTCGCTGTTATCCGGGGTTCAAAAGGTGAACAAAGACATTTGCAAGCAGTGCCCAGCCAAGCGGTGACAGATCCACTCTCAGTGTGTAATGAAGTACTGAACTCTGTGTGTGTGTGTGTTTGTGCGTACGTGCATGTTTGCGTGCATGCTCGGTCGTATGGTACGACAGTCAAGCTGATGCATATTTCATCTCTCAAATGGGCTGTGTTTCTTCCTCTCCATCTTATTTGTTGTTGTCTCTCTCTCGCTCTCTCTCTCTCCAGACACACAATGTTTCAGAGTTGTGAAGAGCTCAGTGGGGTGGACAGGAAATAAGTAGTTATACCTTATTGTGTTTTTATCCATGGTGATTTTAAATGGAGTAACTGTAGTTTTGGCACATGCCAGAGGTTCCAAAACTCTCTACAGTGCAGTTGATATGCCGTGTATATATTCGTTTTGATTATCAAAACAAATAAGATCCATGTCAACATGTCACAGACAGATATAGCCCATATGAAACTCTCTAGGATTATACCATCATGGGTGTAGGAGAAAACATCACAGACCATTTGAGGGGATTCCTTTTTGCTTTGGTTACAGTGTTATTCCAGAGTTGATCTTATTATTTGTGACTGTGTTATTGAAATGGTAGGAATAGTATTGCCATTGCAAAGGGAAATTGTGCCAATCATAGTCACAGTGCTTTAATAAGGGTGACTCAGGTTAAGCTGAGATGTCTAATGTTTAATGACAAAAGCTTATTGTTATTGAGTCAGTGAGGGCAATTTACTGCACTCCCGAACCATTAGGTCCTTTAAATAAATGTTCTGCCATTGGGCTACAATTTCCACTCTAAAGTATGCTTTCGCTCTCTCTCTTTTTCTCTCTCCTTTACTCTCTCTCTCTCTCTCTCTCTCTCTGTCTGTCTGTCTGTCTGTCTGTCTGTCTGTCTGTCTGTCTGTCTGTCTGTCTGTCTCATTCTCTTATTCTTCCTCTTCCCCTTCTCTCCATCTCATTCTCTCCTCCATTTGTTCTTAGGGCCTGACATTTCTCCTCTTTCTGTCTCCCTCTCAGTATTCCCCTCATTTCCTCATTTGTTTCCTTCTAAACTCAGCCCTCAGTGGCGCAATTTAGGCATTAATAGAATAATTAATTCCTCTCATTAGGCTGTTTTTAATTATTTCCATGCCTCCTTCCTCTGCGCCCAGTATAAACTCATCATCTGTTTTCATCAAATTGCCCATAAAATCCATGTATTGGCGCGGTGTAGCGTAGCCTAGCGTGAGCGTAGCCTAGCGTGAGCGTAGCCTAGCGCGCTAGCTCTCCCTGGCTCTATCAGTGGGGCCTAATGAGGAGACAGTTAGCCCAAACAGAATGAAGTTAACGCTAGCTCCAATGCGCGCTAAGGGGCACTATGCTAATGCAGCTCATTTAGTGTCCTTGAACCAATTAAGAGGTGAGGTGAAAAGGGCCGAGTCGCTTGCCGGAACAGTTTATGGAGAGAGACTAGAACGCGACCCTGCATAGGACTGCAGTGGCCGTGCTATAGCGGACTGCAATGTGTGTCTGATTTCTCATTTGCTAGCAATGTGTAGCCCTTAATAGATTGTATTTGTACTGCATTCACTGGTCCCTTTGAAGACCCCTATTACAACAACACAAACCTTCTTCATTATTCCACTCGACGGTTAGTTGTACTCAGTAATTGTTTCTGAGCGTGTGTAATAGGGCCTTGGTACAGAATAATGATGGTATGATTGGTTGTGGTAATGGTAAGATATCTCTAAAAGGGTTCATCTAACTTCTCAAAATGGAGAGGGGAGCTCATGGCTTTGTATCCCTACAGGCATGTAGGATTTGTAATGAGATTTGAAAAGAGAGAGAGCGGTAAGATACAGAGAGAGACAGCGAGAGAGCGAGTGAAAGAGAGAGCGTGAGCGAGAGAGAGAGAGAGAGAGAGAGAGAGAGAGAGAGACCGAGAGAGAGAGAGAGAGAGAGAGAGAGAGAGAGATATTGTAACTTGAGTGTCCACCTGATCCGTGCTTGGTTTAGAGACCCAAAGCCCACTGTTGCCTCATCAGAACCCAGAACAATTCTACTTCCTGTATTATTACCTGATCCTCTGGTACCCACTCATCTCTGGCCTGGGCTCTGCACACTTGGCCTCGCTTGCTGTCCATTGGTCCTTCTGTTTATCTAATCATTTATCTGTCTTCTAATTCATACATGTGTTTATTTATTTCATTTACATTTTATTTTGATGCCTGTGAGTCTGTAACTGACTGGCTGTCTGTTACTGGATGGTCCGTTGTTAATTCATTGCCTCTTTTTGTTTGTTTTTGTTTGTTTTCTATGTTGTCTGGGTTGGGCTTCGTCATGCTTGGTGCTGCATGTTTCTCTGTGTTAGTTTGACTGTAGCCAGGCAGCAAGCAGAACCAAGGGCAGCCAACACAAGAAAGGTAAAATAATATCAAACACAGCCCCTCGCCTACATCCTCCCACCCCCAAAATTAACTATTCTCACCCCCCTTCATCCGCCTATAGTCCGTGCCCCTACCAGGGGTATACTTGGGGGTCTGGCTGTGCTCCATGCCATAGTAGAGTTCTCTATAGACAAATAGATAGATGATCCTAGACCGCTAAAGCTCTAGTGTGTAGTGTGTGTAGGACTGTGTATCTTTTTTATCTGCACTTATTCCCCCGACCTTTCCACATGAACATATGTACTGGTGTAATGCTTGTAGTGAGGTCTCTGACCGCTTCCTTTGTATATTTTCTTCTCTTTGTGAACTTTGACGTGTGATGTTGCTGTGGTGTGACTTCCTGCTTGGATGACGGTGGCGGTGGTGGTGATGCTGTCGGTTTCCCTGACATCGTTTTCCTCTCTTCCTCTCTTGTTGCTTTGTGTTAGATCAGTGGGTGGTATACGAGCGTACATTAACACATACAGTGGCTTGCCAAAGTATTCACCCCCCTTGTCATTTTTCCTATTTTGTTACCTTACAACCTGGAATTAAAATTGATTTTTTGGGAGTTTGTATCATTTGATTTACGCAACATGCCTACCACTTTGAAGATGCAAAATATTTTTTATTGTGAAACAAACAAGAAATAAGACCCAAAAAAAGAACTTGAGCGTGCGTAACTATTCTGGATAAGAGCGTCTGCTAAAATGACTAAAATGTAGAGGAAGGATCCCAGAAAGAGACAGACAAGATTGTATAGGAGATAGAGCTGAGGACAAGAGAGAGTTAGGGGAGTATGGAGTAAGAGAAGGAATGACAGGGGCATACAGGAAAATACCCAGTGAGAAAGAGTGAGGGATGATAGAACAAGAGGAAGAGGAGAAGACAAACGATAGAGAAAGGACAGAGAACGAGGGAGAGGGCAAAGGGCAGTGTCAAAGAAGGAGAGGGGGAGAAGGTTCGTGTTTTTAGGGTCTGAGGCGAAACAGAGAATCAGCATCACCAAGCTTTCCACCGCTTCGCTAGCTCGGTTGCCAGGTTGAGGGTCTGGATGTATGGAGGGTTGCCAGATTGGAGCCCAGTGTGGAGAGGATGGGGATGCAGAAGTTGCACAGATCTAGGATAATCTTACCCTCCCAAAATCATAAGCTTAACCATTAGGGAGGAATTGTAAAACTGACCTTAGATCAGTGTCCAGGGGCAACTTCATCCCTGTCTGATGCAGAACAGATCATCCCTCTCCTCCCCATGACCACTCTTTTTCTCTCTCTCTCTCCATTGCCTGTGACCAGGACTGTCCTAACCTTCTTCATTCTTATGATTAGATTAGGAAAGGCATAGCCTTGACTTATTTCCAACTGTTTGTGTGTTTCCTGCAGTGTGTGTCTGTGGCGTTTCACTGTGCAGGGTGTGTCTGTGGCGTTTCACTGTGCAGGGTGTGTCTGTGGCGTTTCACTGTGCAGTGTGTGTCTGTGGCGTTTCACTGTGCAGGGTGTGTCTGTGGCGTTTCACTGTGCAGTGTGTGTCTGTGAAGTTTCACTGTGCTGTGTGTGTCTGTGGCGTTTCACTGTGCAGTGTGTGTCTGTGGCGTTTCACTGTGCAGTGTGTGTCTGTGGCGTTTCACTGTGCAGTGTGTGTCTGTGGCGGTTCACTGTGCAGTGTGTGTCTGTGGCGTTTCACTGTGCAGTGTGTGTCTGTGGCGGTTCACTGTGCAGTGTGTGTCTGTGGCGTTTCACTGTGCAGTGTGTGTCTGTGGCGTTTCACTGTGCAGTGTGTGTCTGTGGCGGTTCACTGTGCAGTGTGTGTCTGTGGCGGTTCACTGTGCAGTGTGTGTCTGTGGCATTTCACTGTGCAGTGTGTGTCTGTGGCGGTTCACTGTGCAGTGTGTGTCTGTGGCGTTTCACTGTGCAGTGTGTGCGAGTGGGGGTGTTTCTCTTTTCATATGATGTGCCACAAGAGAATGGGAGAGGAGGAGTGTGAAAAGGAGAGTGAGGAAAACAGGGAATATGTCAAGTGGAAGGGCACAACACCGCTTGCCCATGGAGGTGGAAGAATGATATTGTTGTTGTTTCAGGGCAAAGCTGTCAGTGACTGTGATTCTCTCTCTCTCTCTCTCTCTCTTTCTCTCTCCTCCTTCCTCCTCTCTTTCTCCCCCTCCCATCTTATCGCAACAGAGGGAAAAGCGATGGAGCATTTCGTCTGCCGGAGGTGAAAAGAACTCTTCGAGTGTAAGTAGAAGAGAAGTGACAGGCAGGCAGAGAGGAAAGAGGGAGGGGGGAGAGGGAAGGAGAGAGAGGTGGACTGAGGCAGGCAGAGAGGAAAGAGGGATGGGGGAGAGGGAAGGAGAGAGAGGTGGACTGAGGCAGGCAGAGAGGAAAGAGGGATGGGGGAGAGGGGAGGAGAGAGAGGTGGACTGAGGCAGGCAGAGAGGAAAGAGGGATGGGGGAGAGGGAAGGAGAGAGAGGTGGACTGAGGGAGGCAGAGAGGAAAGAGGGATGGGGGAGAGGGAAGGAGAGAGAGGTGGACTGAGGGAGGCAGAGAGGATAGAGGGATGGGGAGAGGGAAGGAGAGAGAGGTGAACTGAGGGAGGCAGAGAAGAAAGAGGGATGGGGGAGAGGGAAGGAGAGAGAGGTGGACTGAGGGAGGCAGAGAGAGAGGGAGATGGAGGGAGAGGAGAGAAGCACAACTGCGTTAGCATAGTCTCCCAGGGATAAAGTTATGCTTTTTGTATTCATTTTGCCAACTGTCAGCCCGAGACGACGCAGGGAGAATTATAATCAGGCTAATTATCGCCACCTGGTGGTCAGTGTTTTCACAACAGGCAGAGTCACAACAGGCTGTGTGGACCACTGAGGAAAAACACACCGTGTGTGTGTGTGTGTGTGTGTGTGTGTGTGTGTGTGTGTGTGTGTGTGTGTGTGTGTGTGTGTGTGTGTGTGTGTGTGAGGGCGTGGGTATGTATGTGTTTTCTGTGACACAGAGAGACAAATTGAGCAGGCATAGTTAGTATTTGATTGAGAGTGGTAGATGGGAAAGACAGAATGGAGATAGTGAGAGGAGAAGGAACTGGAAGGAGAGATAGGGGACAGTGGGAGCATGTAAACGAACAGCGTGACTCTCTGCTTATATTAGCGAATATTCTTAACTCTCCACAATCCGACACACACACAGCAAGGGCTGGGCCCACGGGGTGTGACAGTGTCATCGATTTTGTCCAGATTTACTTAGAAACGCATCCAGACACACACGCATCTAATTTTCATCAGAGGGGGTAGTAGGAAGTGCCTGCCAGTGAATCCATTTAGAGGTGGGAGGTGCTTTTCAAAATGTCCGCCTCAGGTTGTTGTTGGCAGTGCAATAACAACATATTACATCAGAGATAGTATAGAAGCGAGACTCTCCCTTGTGATATGGGTTGAACACTGTGGTGGTGGGATCCAGAATGAGCCTACATTACAGTCATTGGTTAAAGCCATCTAACAAGCTCCATGAGGAATTCACCTAGAGTGTGTTATCTCCCTTCCCTCTAATACAGTGGGGGAAAAAAGTATTTAGTCAGCCACCAATTGTGCAAGTTCTCCCACTTAAAAAGATGAGAGAGGCCTGTAATTTTCATCATAGGTACACGTCAACTATGACAGACAAATTGAGAATTTTTTTTCCAGAAAATTACATTGTAGGATTTTTTATGAATTTATTTGCAAATTATGGTGGAAAATAAGTATTTGGTCACCTACAAACAAGCAAGATTTCTGGCTCTCACAGACCTGTAACTTCTTCTTTAAGAGGCTCCTCTGTCCTCCACTCGTTACCTGTATTAATGGCACCTGTTTGAACTTGTTATCAGCATAAAAGACACCTGTCCACAACCTCGAACAGTCACACTCCAAACTCCACTATTGCCAAGACCAAAGAGCTGTCAAAGGACACCAGAAACAAAATTGTAGACCTGCACCAGGCTGGGAAGACTGAATCTGCAATATGTAAGCAGCTTGGTTTGAAGAAATCAACTGTGGGAGCAATTATTAGGAAATGGAAGACATACAAGACCACTGATAATCTCCCTCGATCTGGGGCTCCACGCAAGATCTCACCCCGTGGGGTCAAAATGATCACAAGAACGGTGAGCAAAAATCCCAGAACCACACGGGGGGACCTAGTGAATGACCTGCAGAGAGCTGGGACCAAAGTAACAAAGCCTACCATCAGTAACACACTACGCCGCCAGGGACTCAAATCCTGCAGTGCCAGACGTGTCCCCCTGCTTAAGCCAGTACATGTCCAGGCCCGTCTGAAGTTTTCTAGAGTGCATTTGGATGATCCAGAAGAGGATTGGGAGAATGTCATATGGTCAGATGAAACCAAAATAGAACTTTTTGGTAAAAACTCAACTCGTCGTGTTTGGAGGACAAAGAATGCTGAGTTGCATCCAAAGAACACCATACCTACTGTGAAGCATGGGGGTAGAAACATCATGCTTTGGGGCTGTTTTTCTGCAAAGGGACCAGGACGACTGATCCGTGTAAAGGAAAGAATGAATGGGGCCATGTACCGTGAGATTTTGAGTGAAAACCTCCTTCCATCAGCAAGGGCATTGAAGATGAAATGTGGCAGGGTCTTTCAGCATGACAATGATCCCAAACACACCGGCCGGGCAACGAAGGAGTGGCTTCGTAAGAAGCATTTCAAGGTCCTGGAGTGGCCTAGCCAGTCTCCAGATCTCAACCCCATAGAAAATCTTTGGAGGGAGTTGAAAGTCTGTGTTGCCCAGCGACAGCCCCAAAACATCACTGCTCTAGAGGAGATCTGCATGGAGGAATGGGCCAAAATACCAGCAACAGTGTGTGAAAACCTTGTGAAGACTTACAGAAAACGTTTGACCGGTGTCATTGCCAACAAAGGGTATATAACAAAGTATTGAGAAACTTTTGTTATTGACCAAATACTTATTTTCCACCATAATTTGCAAATAAATTCATTAAAAATCCTACAATGTGATTTTCTGGATTTTTTTTTCTCATTTTGTCTGTCATAGTTGACGTGTACCTATGATGAAAATTACAGGCCTCTCTCATCTTTTTAAGTTGGAGAACTTGCACAATTGGTGGCTGACTAAATATTTTTTTGCCCCACTGTATCTATGCTACAGAGTTCTGAGTGATTAAGTAATAAGCATCAATTAAATGGACATTCCAAATTGTTCACCCCAGGATTCTCTGACTCTCGTCCAACATAGCTACTGGCTTTCTGGGTGTGCAGGGTTTTTATTTATCCCTACAGCAACACACCTGATTCAGCTAATTATGGCGTGTTACTGTAGGGCTTTGAACTAAAGCCTGCACTCCTAGTAGCTTTTCAAGAGAGTTATTCCAGGTTAATCCATTTGGCCATTTTTGCACCCATAGAAATTGAATCATTGTAGATTATAGAAGATATATATATATAATATTTATATGTTTTCACCCAGCATGAAACATTATAACATGAAATGCTTCGCTCTGTTCATTGCAATTCCAAGCTTAGCATTAATAATTGTGCTTGTGTGTATTTCTGGGCCAATCACTGTCCTCACAGAACGCTATGTCTCATGGCTACAACTCTTGCGTCTGTTAAATCATTATCTGTGCACGATAAGGATCCCTGATTTAAATAATGGACCTTATCTGATGCATAATGTTACTTCTGCTTCAGTCTTACTTAATCCCATAACATGAATTTCAACATGTATTTTACATACATGAAAAGCCCACCAGCAGAACGTATGCAGCGATCACAGAGCCGGCAGGCTGAGTCCGGTGAGAGCCAGGGCAGATTAATCCATCCCCGTCAACACTGATTGGGAGACAAGGGAGATGTTAGTGAGGGAGACGGCAGGTAGTGTTGACCTAAAAAAAAAGAACAAGACAAAAAGAAGGGAATGTGTTGGAGAT
The DNA here is from genome assembly GCF_964263955.1 of Coregonus lavaretus. Taxonomy (NCBI): domain Eukaryota; kingdom Metazoa; phylum Chordata; class Actinopteri; order Salmoniformes; family Salmonidae; genus Coregonus; species Coregonus lavaretus. Next base: position 18,840 of record NW_028161554.1, on the reverse strand, counting down.
CATGATGCTAATGGTGAACTTATGCTAGCACAGTATCTGTGTTCAGTTTGTGAGATGTTAACATTCATGTGGTGAATCAGATCCAATAATAATTTCAGAGGATTAGAAATCCAGGGCTTAAAATCAAAGGTGTCATTATGCGCTGTTGATTTGTGTTTTCTTATAAATCCACAACTAGAATCCCTCCACAGCCTCATAGAGGATCTAGATACATTTTCTAACCTCTCTGGATTACAACCAAATTATGACAAATGTACTATATTACGTGTTGGATCACTAAAAAATACAATTTTTACATTACCATGTAGTTTACCAATAAAATGGTCTGATGGTTCTGTGGATATACTCGGAATACATAACCCAAAGGAAATAAATGATCTCACTCCAATACATTTTAATAGAAAGTTAGCAAAAATAGATAAGATCTTACTACCATGGAAAGGTAAATACCTGTCAATTTGTGGAAAAATCACCCTGATTAACTCTTTAGTATTATCCCAGTTTACCTATTTACTTATGGTCTTGCCTACGCCTAGCAAACAGTTTTTTAAATTATATGAGAAAAAAATATTCAATTTTATTTGGAACGGCAAGCCAGACAAAATTAAAAGGGCCTATTTATATAATGAATATGAATTCGGAGGACATAAATTATTAAATATTAAAGCATTAGACCTATCACTAAAAGCTTCAGTCATACAAAAGTTATACTTTAATCCGAACTGGTTCTCAAGCAAATTAGTAAGATTGTCTCACCCAATGTTCAAGAATGGCCTTTTTCCCTTTATTCAGATTACAACAACTCATTTTCAGTTATTTGAAAAGGAAATCATCTCCCAAATATCACTATTTCTAAAACAAGCCATAGAAAGTTGGTTGCAATTTCAATTGAATCCTCCAGAAATGACAGAACAAATAATGCAACAAATATTGTGGTTAAATTCAAATATACTAATTGACAAAAAAACTTTATTTTTTGACAGAATGTTTAAAAAAGGTATAATCTTCGTAAATGATATCATCGGTAGGACTGGTGGAGTTATGTCGCACATGCAGCTAACAAAAACATATGGAAATATCTGCTCTACCCAAAATTACAACAAAATAGTTGCAGCATTACCGCAAAAGTGGAAGAGGAAAGTGGAAGGGGGAGAAAGTAAGGAACTTGTCTGTCGGCCTTGCATTAAAGAACATAATTGGTTAAGTAAAACTGTGATAAATAAAAAAGTATATCAGTTTCACTTAAGGACCAAAGGATTGACAGCCATCCCATATAGATTGGAAAATAGTTGGGAAGAGATTTTTGACGTACCGATCCCATGGCATAGTGTTTATGAACTGACACGCAAAACGACACCGGATTCAAAAATTAGAATCTTTCAAATTAAATTAGTATATATAAAATTCTTGCTACCAATAGAATGTTATTTATATGGGGGATACAATCTTCCCAGCTCTGCAGATTTTGCTGTGAATCATTAGAATCATTAGATCATTTGTTTTGGTTCTGTCCATTTGTAGCTTGTTTTTGGACACGGATTGCAATATTTACCTGGAGCTAACCTTGCAGATAGCATTACTGGGTGATCTGAAAAGTCATAGTCAATCGATCAATAATATAATAATACTTTTAGCAAAAATGTTTATTTTTAATTCACAATCTGTAGAAGCAATGAGAATAGAAAGGTTCAGAACTTTTGTAAAACATCACAGTACGGTTGAAATATATATGGCAAATAGAAATCCTATATGGATGGTGTTAAGAGATAGATGGGAGGTATTGAATGGAGTTGAATGATGGGACTAATAACAAATAACAACAAATAATAACAAGATAACTAATAATGTAAGCATACTGTGTCCATAATAAGTATATGGGTTGTATGTTGGGAGCTTTTGGGAAAGGGCACAGTTAGAAATATGTGGCATATAGAAGCAAACCGGATGGACATCATGAAAATGATCGGAGAGGTTGAGAGTAGAAGTAGTTCAGGAGCAAAAACAAATAAAACAAATAAAATATAATTATTGTAAAATTGACTGTGTCCATAAGGTGTAGATAGTAAGTATAGGCTGGAAGGAGAGGCCTGGGCATTGTTGTTCACTAATTTACCCCAAGTAGGGAAAGGTTGGTGGGGTTGAAAAGTAATAAAGGGGATTGGAAGTGATGCAGACAATTACATTGATAGAAGTTACAATCTATCTGCAATATTAAGCTGATCTACCCCCAGATTAATATATATATATATATATATATATATATATATATATATATATATATATATACACAGTGGGGAGAACAAGTATTTGATACACTGCCGATTTTGCAGGTTTTCCTACTTACAAAGCATGTAGAGGTCTGTAATTTCTATCATCTCTTCAACTGTGAGAGACAGAATCTAAAACAAAAATCCAGAAAATCACATTGTATGATTTTTAAGTAATTAATTTGCATTTTATTGCATGACATAAGTATTTGATACATCAGAAAAGCAGAACTTAATATTTGGTACAGAAACCTTTGTTTGCAATTACAGAGATCATACATTTCCTGTAGGTCTTGACCAGGTTTGCACACACTGCAGCAGGGATTTTGGCCCACTCCTCCATACAGACCTTATCCAGATCCTTCAGGTTTCGGGGCTGTCGCTGGGCAATATGAACTTTCAGCTCCCTCCAAATATTTTCTATTGGTTTCAGGTCTGGAGACTGGCTAGGCCACTCCAGGACCTTGAGATGCTTCTTACGGAGCCACTCCTTAGTTGCCCTGGCTGTGTGTTTCGGGTCGTTGTCATGCTGGAAGACCCAGCCACGACCCATCTTCAATGCTCTTACTGAGGGAAGGAGGTTGTTGGCCAAGATCTCGCGATACATGGCCCCATCCATCCTCCCCTCAATACGGTGCAGTCGTCCTGTCCCCTTTGCAGAAAAGCATCCCCAAAGAATGATGTTTCCACCTCAATGCTTAACGGTTGGGAGGGTGTTCTTGGGGTTGTACTCATCCTTCTTCTTCCTCCAAACATGGTGAGTGGAGTTTAGACCAAAAAGCTCTATTTTTGTCTCATCAGACCACATGACCTTCTCCCATTCCTCCTCTGGATCATCCAGATGGTCATTGGCAAACTTCAGACGGGCCTGGACATGCGCTGGCTTGAGCAGGGGGACCTTGCGTGCGCTGCAGGATTTTAATCCATGACGGCGTAGTGTGTTACTAATGGTTTTCTTTGAGACTGTGGTCTCTTCAGGTCATTGACCAGGTCCTGCTGTGTAGTTCTGGGCTGATCCCTCACCTTCCTCATGATCATTGATGCCCCACAAGGTGAGATCTTGCATGGAGCCCCAGACTGAGGGTGATTGACCGTCATCTTGAACTTCTTCCATTTTCTAATAATTGCGCGAACAGTTGTTGCCTTCTCACCAAGCTGCTTGCCTATTGTCCTGTAGCCCATCCCAGCCTTGTGCAGGTCTAAAATTGTAACCCTGATGTCCTTACACAGCTCTCTGGTCTTGGCCATTGTGGAGAGGTTGGAGTCTGTTTGATTGAGTGTGTGGACAGGTGTCTTTTATACAGGTAACGAGTTCAAACAGGTGCAGTTAATACAGGTAATGAGTGGAGAACAGGAGGGCTTCTTAAAGAAAAACTAACAGGTCTGTGAGAGCCGGAATTCTTACTGGTTGGTAGGTGATCAAATACTTATGTCATGCAATAAAATGCAAATTAATTACTTAAAAATCATACAATGTGATTTTCTGGATTTTTGTTTTAGATTCCGTCTCTCACAGTTGAAGTGTACCTATGATAAAAATTACAGACCTCTACATGCTTTGTAAGTAGGAAAACCTGCAAAATCGGCAGTGTATCAAATACTTGTTCTCCCCACTGTATATATATATATGTATTCATGTGGTGTGGTCATGTGCATTTTCTTTAGTAAGGTTTATCTAGGTTGATTAATTTACATGAGCTGGTTTTACACCAGTCTGTAACGTGCCTTTCAATTCAGAAGTTGCCATACCTAGCAACACAAATGAGGTGTTTTGCTATGATAAACCATCAACGTGTCTCTGAAGAATCAATGTGTTAATGTTTCTCTAAAGAATCAATGTGTCAATGTATCTCTGAAGAATCAATGTGTCAATGTTTCTCTGAAGAATCAATGTGTCAATGTCTCTCTGAAGAATCAATGTGTCAATGTTTCTCTAAAGAATGAACAGACACAAACACACACATACTAACGCACAACATGAAGGTCTGAAGGGTTGGTTTGGGATTTGGCAGTTATTAACAATCAGCTTGATCTGAAGTATCCCCATGAGTTTATACACAGCTGGTCTTATGGGTAGATTTAACCTGAGGCACATAGGATCAGCTTTACCATAAGGGGTTAACATGCAAACAGTGACCTTAGATCAGTGGCTATGGGCAACAGATCTAGGATCAGCTTAACCTCCCCAGATCCTAACCTTAACCATAAGGGATGCAAATCTCAAAACTGACCTTAGATCAGCTAGGCAGGTGAAGCTTCACCCTGCTCCATTGTTTAATAATAATGATAAATATGAATTTATTCTATTTAATTACACACACAAAAAAAAAGGATCTGACATTCCATGTCTCCTATGTGTGTTTGACCCTTGACCCCGTGCAGGACAAGTCGACCCCGACCCAAGACGACCAGCACTCCTGGGACAGCTTCAAGACCATGGCCCCTGAGCTGTCCATCGTGCCGGGGGAGCAGAAGGACAGGATGGAGCTGCACAACAAGACCACCTGGGACTCCTCGTCTGCCAACACACCCGACACATCCGAGGGGGACTTCCAGACTGAAGTGTGATGAGGCAGAGAAACACACACACACACACACACACACACACACACATACATACATACATACAGAAACACACACACAATGAAACACAGATAACGCATATACATACTCAAACAGAAATGTACTCACACACAGAAACACAAAAACAAGTACATTCAGAATCAGAGAAACACACACACACACATACACACACACACACAGGTTCAAGAGTAGACATACAGGTAGAGTACCCACATGAACATACATAGACAGACACACAGCACTCCTCCAAACTGCTCTTCATACCCTAAACTCTGCTCTCTAAAGGATTATATCATTTGGTTACTGCTACAGTGGACAAGGACAAAGCAAAGAAAACTGTTCTCTTCTATATTTTCAAACAGACTTTAAATGTGAGAACAGGGGCTTGAAAGATACAGGGACTGAGACATTTTTAAATGGACAAAAAAACAAACAAAAAAACTTTCTGAAAAATGATTTGGTTTTATTCACTGGAAAAAAAGGATTCTCTTTCACCTGTTTGATGATTTACAAAAAAAAAAAAAAAGAATATTTCTGCACCATTCTGTTCTTTTTATAGAGAAGAAATCTCACTGATGTTTGGCACACTGTTAAACCCCGTAGGCTCCCCCCTTCATTTCACACCTTTCTCTTCTACTTGATGACGCAAGCACTCTGGTTTTCTTTTCTTTTTTTCGGAGGGGTTGGGGAGGGGGAAGTAGGGAGGTATAGAAAGGATCATTGACATGTGACATCCTCTGCTGTTGCTGAGTCTCACACTCTCGTCATCCTTTTTCAACCTCGTGTTTTTTCCTTTTTGTATTGTTATGATTTTAGTTATGATGTCCTTTCTCTTTGGTTAGATTTTTTTTTTTAGCAACAAAAACAATTTGTGGCAAAAAAACCTTCAACTGAGTTTCAGTTGTTGTCTCATTGTCTATCTCTTATATGAAAGTCGTCTTTTATTTTGAGTTTCCGTTCGTACTTGTGCTGCCTTTTCCATGTGGAATTTTAAAGAGTGATTTATAACACATCTGTGATACCTGAGCTTGCTTTCTGAGGTAACATGTTCTCAATGGTACACCTGTGGGAATTGAGCGAAGGGTATCATCCAGATTCACACACATTTCCATCGCTCAGTTCAGTAAAAAAAGTGTTTCAAGGTCTTGAAACATTTGAATCAATTACAGACATAATCAACCAAAGCTGTCTTTCTGTCAGGAGAGTGTAGCCTATCTGAAAGTGTTGCTGTAGTTTTTCCCTTACCTCCTCCATATGGATCCCAGGTCTTGTTATAAGTGTATTTCAATTCTTCTTACTCCCACTGCTTTAGGTGCTGTATCGATCACTGTGCCATGCATCTGCTCTCAGCCCCTCAAGAAAACAGGGAAATAAAAGTAATCTATAGTTTCAGATGTAAGGACCCGAGGTGCTTTTGCTACTCAGCTTGTCCGTAGTTGTCTCTGTTGTGAATGAAAGAGTGGATGCAAAACAAGGAGTAGATAGATAGTTAGGATAACTCAACCCAAACATTCCACTTTGGTCAGAAACGCCGAAAGTGCTTTTGTGGAAAATGCAGACAGATGTGAAATCAAAGTATATCCCCAAACATTTTCATTGTATTGCTCTCTCTCTCTCTCTCTCTCTCTCTCTCTCTCTCTCTCTCTCTCTCTCTCTCTCTCTCTCTCTCTCTCTCTCTCTCTCTCTCTCTCTCTCTCTCTCTCTCTCTCATGCTCTCATTCCTCAGTCTCCCTGGATCATGAAATCTTCATGTAACAGTGGAGTCCATTCTATCAGCTCTCACTCACACACAGCTCGAGGAGTCACAGGCAAGTCCTGAGCTGAATAAACCATAGGAGTGTAAGCAGAAGAGATGGTGAGGAGATGAGAGAGAGAGACTAGAATGAAATGGAGGAGAGAACAGAGAAAGAGATGTGAGGGAGACATAAGAAGAGCTAGAGATGATAGAGGGAGTAAAATGGGATAGAGAGAGAGATAAAAAAAAGAGAGATTTCCTATTTTGTGCACAACATATGGCCCTGATCAATAGCAGTGCACTAAATAGATAATGGAGTGCCGTTTGGGAGGCAGACAAATAACTTTTGAGTTGACTATATAAAGTTAACTTTTACATTCCATAGCCAAAATTGAAAACATCACACACTAAAAAACACCCACTCCTGACTAGTTTGTATAGCTACACTATTATAAAAAAAGGTGCTATCTAGAACCTTAAAGGGTTCTTCGGCTGTCCCCATAGGAGAACCCTTTGAAGAACCCTTTTTGGTTGCAGGTAGAATCATAAGGGCTTATACCTGGAACCAAAAAGGGTTATCCTGTGGGGACAGACAAATAACCTTTTAGGAACTCTTTTTTCTAGGAATCAATAGCACCCATCCACTAATTCACTATACTCTTGACTCTCCACTCCCTTCACTAAGTACTGAGAGTTGGTTGGAGAGATGAGGTGATGTTGGTGGTGGTTAGTCCTTACGTCTCCTTAGCAGATTTGCAATACCTCCCAATTAAGAGAGAGAGAGAGAGAGAGAGAGAGAGAGAGAGAGAGAGAGAGAGAGAGAGAGAGAGAGAGAGAGAGAGAGAGAGAGAGAGAGAGAGAGAGAGAGAGAGAGAGAGAGAGAGAGAGAGAGAGAGAGAGAGAGAGAGAGAGAGAGAGAGAGAGAGAGAGAGAGAGAGAGAGAGAGAGAGAGAGAGAGAGAGAGAGAGAGAGAGAGAGAGAGAGAGAGAGAGAGAGAGAGAGAGAGAGAGAGAGAGAAATACAGTGAAATACAGTGAGAGAAAAGAGAATGATATAAAATCAGTGAGAGAAATAATTATAGAAAGAGAGAACTAGAGATGGTGCGCAGCGGTGAGCTCTAACAGTAATTATCCAGGGGAATGTCCTGACATTTGTCCTGACATTTTCCGAGGCGGCCCTCAAACCATCTGTGTAAAGATTCCTAATGGTACAGCGTGGAACACACACGCAGATGGCAAGACAAGAGAGCATGCCTCTCTAACCTTTACCGCTAATCAGCTGATATGCAGATCTAGTAGGACAAAGTCACCCCAGACGCTGATCTAAGGTCAGTTTTGCATTCCCCCTCCCTAATGGTTTGACTTGGGGATGTGGGCAGGGTAAACTGATCCCAGATCATGTTCTAAGGGCTACTTATCTCTGACTCATCATACAACTGTGAAGGGAAGGTTTATGATAGGTACTCATGAGACTGTAGAATCACCTTAGGTCTCTGACACAGAGTAACGGCTGATGGTATCCTAATCCTCGTTCTATCCTAATCTTAATCCCAAATGCCACAAGCAGGTTGATAAATACCACACTAGAGAGACAGGTAAGTGAGAGAGTGGGAATACAACTTCCTGAATCCTCAACATCACTAGTGTTTAAATTGGTCCATGATCATGTGACTGTGCCTAAATCTGCTTCATTCCATCAATCAGTGTCCACTTCCTTGGTGATCACCTCTGATCTTTTCTGGGATACCAGAATCCCCATCTGATTGATACAGAAGTTAACTTCTCTAACTCTAAAGCAATGTTTTCAGAAAGTTTCAAAACCGCCTTCTTGTTGTGTTAGTTTGTTGAGCATGGGCTTTTGAAAAGTTTCAGACTATGACTATACAATCTGTCAATGAGAACTTCAATCATGAAACTTCGAAACCGTGAATCCTGTAAAGATTTAGTGAATTGCACAGATGAGGTATTGAAAGCAGTGTGATGGAAATGTATCTTCAGAGTGTGTGGTTCGATGCAAGAATATGATGCATTTGCTCTAGATAAATGAGAGTTTGATAAGTGCAAGAAAGATAACATTTGATCTTGGACTACATGGGTTACCCTCCAACCGACCATGCTTGAGATGTTGACCTAGCTACCCATAAAACCATCAAAGCTCTCCCACTGGTGTTACAAAATTGCTGAAAAAGAAAGTCCCTCCTTGCTTTTCCTCCCTGATTTATGTTTTTTATACATAAGATTGTACAAAGTAGTCCTCTGTTTTCATAGAGTGTCTTTTTTATATGAAAATAAATTTTCAAATTGATTCAAGTGTGTCATGTTGATACCAGTGTGTTTGTGCTCTCTTGTCAGATAACTACTGTAGCCTGGATACCAGTGTGTTTGTGCTCTCTTGTCAGAGAACTACTGTAGCCTGGATACCAGTGTGTTTGTGCTCTCTTGTCAGAGAACTACTGTAGCCTGGATACCAGTGTGTTTGTGCTCTCTTGTCAGAGAACTACTGTAGCCTGGATACCAGTGTGTTTGTGCTCTCTTGTCAGATAACTACTGTAGCCTGGATACCAGTGTGTTTGTGCTCTCTTGTCAGGGCCGGGTACGACTGATATGCTGTAGTTCGAGGTCCACAACATCAGCACACACAAGGCAATGAATTTCAATAAATGCAATCCACTTCACTGAACAGTTTATTTCAATGAAAGTACTGTATACTGGGCATGAGGTTCAAGTCGGTGTTACAGTGTTGGATATGCACTTTAAGGAATTGTCATGCCAAATGTTGGAGTTGGCAAGATAGCAGAAAATATCTGGGACCAGGCTAGAAAGATCTGGGCCAGGCTAGAAACACTGCATATTACACTTCCAATTGTCACTTGATTGACACGGTCATTTTTATGAAAGTGACAACAAACAAAGTGACAACAAACAAAGTGAAATAGTTTTGTTCAGGGATACTCTGTGGACTTGTGTTTGTGCAGCGCTACTGATCCGAGTGAGAGCATACGACACAGTGCACACTCCTCATACACCCATCGCCTGCTTCCAGAGGCTTGTGGGTAATGAAGTGAGAGCGCAGACGGGTCTGCCCATGTGGCGGCCATACATCACCTCAGGGAGGCCACTCTGAGAGACAAGAGTGGAAGGACTAAAAGGAGGACTAAAAGGAGGACTAGATGGAGGACCAAAAGGAGGACTAAAAGGAGGACTAAAATGAGGACTAGATGGAGGACTAAAAGGAGGACTAAAAGGAGGACTAAAAGGAGGACTAGATGGAGGACTAAAAGGAGGGCTAAAAGGAGGACTAGATGTGAAGGAGAGATCAAAGAGAAAGAGAGAGAGTGAATAAGAACAGGAAACAGAGAGAGAGAGAAAGAGAGAGAGCGAGATTGACAGAGAAGGGAGACATTGACTACTCCATTGAACACTTTATTGATCCATTTCCTGTTTCTGAGAGCAAACACTTTGAACACCCATCGCAAGTTAACTGAGCGCTGACGTGTTAAGTCACCCAGGGAGAAGCAACTCTGAGATTTGCGTTCACACAGGAAGGGAGAGTTAGGGAAAGCAGGAGAGAAGAAGAGTGGGATGGAGTAAGATGACAGAGAGAAAGACGGACATGAAAATGACAAAGACAAAGAGGTCAAGAGAGAAAAAAAGAAAGTCAAAGCGGGAGAGAGAAGTGAGGACAAGAGTTAGTGGGAAAAAGTGAGAAAGCAAGGAGAGAAGAGAAACAGAGATGGAGAGATTGTCCAGATGTGCTATCTCTCTATGGGACAGCACTAAAAGACATTGAGAGGCGAGAACAGAGACAATTTGAGGTATGCAGAGTCAGGCCAAGGGAAAGAGAACAGGGAAAATCCATTGGCTTGATGCTGGTGTCATGTTTCCCTGTCCTGGAACTCCCCGTTCTGTGGCCGGCAGATGGTTCAGTCCCCTAGGCTCAGCCTCGAACACTGGTCTGGCAGAGAAACACACAGAAAAAAGGTAATGGATGGATGGAAAGGGAGGAGAGGAGAGGAGAAGAGAGGGACTTTGTTGTAGAGCTACTTAAGGTCATGAACACTTGTGTGATTTCATTCAAACTACTGGTCTAGAAATTGTAATCTAGTCTTACAATGCATTATAGGCCAATAGAAAACACTATAAATACAATAAAAATGCATTTTAGACATAGGTGACTGAAAGACAGTATTACCAAGAAAACCACCCTGCAGATTTAGCCCTAGTTATGAATGTAGTTATAACAGTTAGGGCTGGCACAATTACCGTATAAACGTGTAACCAACGATTATGGATGAAGACTGTCATGAAAATAAAATAACCGTCATTACTGGGTTTTTTTTACAGACCGTTGACTGAAGACGGGACAGCCGGGAATTTGTGCGGTTGAGTCCGTTTTTCCACGTATACATGGACTCTTTTGAGTGTGATGAAACTGTTGCTCTTTGCTGAAACAAGCAAGGTGTTGTACCAATACCCTCCTTTCTGCAGTCAGGAACAGAGGAGAGGAGACAATGTGTTTCTTAATATTCTGTATATATATTTGTATTTTATCTTTGCTATTCAAACGATTATAACGGTGACTGTGATAATTTGGCTGATCAATAAACGTCACCCAAAGTTCCATGACCGTCACAGCTTTCATAACAGTCCTAAAGCATTTGAACAGTGGTTGTAAATAGCTTATTACATGAAGTCTGACCAGGCAGCTCAATTTACCTCATCCATACCATTATGGATCAGATCCCCCTAATTGCCTCTCTATGGCACACACTAAATGTTGGCTCCAGCCCTTGGCATTGGCATGGACGGGAGAGTGACTGGATCTGGGCAACTGCCCTGTCGCTATGGCATTTATAATATAATATGCCATTTAGCAGACGCTTTTATCCAAAGCGACTTACAGTCATGTGTGCATACATTTTTACACAGTGGAACCCTGTGTATCAGAAGAGGCTTTCGTTGCGCTTCATCAACATTCTAGTCCCACTGAACCGTAGAGTGGTGCACTACAGAGACCCCAGCGAAGTACTGGAGTGAAAATCTAAGCACTGGAGCGAGCTATTGTGGACAATGGTTTGTGGCGGAGCCTGCCAAGAGCTCTGGAGTGTTTGGCATAATGTGGCAGTGTCGTGGGGGATATAATATAGTATATTAAAAAAAAGATGTATGCCCTCACTAACTGTAAGTCGCTCTGGATAAGAGCATCTGCTAAATGACTAAAATGTAAAAAATGATATTCAAGGACTCAAAGTAGCTGGGATGAACTCCACTCAAGCTATCACACATGCACCTGCCTTCCAAACAAACACATGACCATAAGCCTTACATTATTACGCTCTTGTCTATGCTAATGTCAAGCATCACCCAAGCATTGTAGGAACCACAAATTGTCCATCCAGACAATTATTTTGTAACCCTAACAAGGGGTACTGGCATGACTGCTTTAAATTGCTGTAATGGGAGAGTCAACGTCACTGCTTCTGGGCCTGCGCAGACTCTTTCACTACAGTGTCAAGTGTTTCCCACCTTCCATTGATGTCTGAGAAGGACGGGGTGAGGAGGTGCGATATTCCCAAGCGCAGGTGCCTCGTAGCTGGGGTAATGAGACAGCACACCCAGCCTCTCTTTCCAGTACCAGCTGCCTGGTGAGAGATGACCCGAATTGAAAGCACTAAATGAGCCACTTCACTCTTTTGTCACACCCGCACATATACACACACTCAGGTGTGGTTCTCTGTGGCTAAGGCTTTTTTACATCCAATTGAACTGGAAATTAGAACCTGGGTGTGATGTTATTCTCAGCAGGTGCTTACATGGGTATGACCTTTGTCCAATTAAAGGAGTGGGAGATATTAACCTAGACAGACTCATAGAACACCTTTTTCAACGAGAGAAGGTCTTGTGATCTTCGCCAATGATATGCAATAACTAAAGGCAGGAGTTTTTTTAACATGCATGTTGGACAGTTCCACGGCTAAGGTTTGACTCAGATTGTGGAAAGACGTAGAAAGTTTCAGACACACACACTAGTGACTTCCATATTCATGACACATGCGTTTGCCCTTCCTTTCAACCCATCTATTATTTTCCTTTGCTCCCTCCCCTCTCTCTTTTTTCTAATGGGGCATTATTTCACTCACCACTCATTCTTTCTGTCCTTTTCTCTATATCTCTATCTCTGTTTCTTATCTCATCTGCATCTCCTTCTTTCTACCCCCAGGCAATTAAGCTTTGTGAGACAAGCATGGCACACGCTCACTACACACTACACTCTTAGAAAAAAAGGTGCTATGTAGAACCAAAAAGGGTTCTTTGGCTGTCCCCATAGGATAACCTCTTGAAGAACCCATTTTGGTTCCAGATAGAACCCTTTTGGTTCCAGATATAACTATTTTGGGTTCCATGTAGAACCCTTCCCACAGAGGGTTCTACATGGAACCCCAAAGAGTTCTACCTGAAACCAAAAAGGGTTGTACCTGGAACCAAAATGGGTTCTACTTGGGGACAGCCGCAGAACCCTTTTGGATCCCTTTTTCTAAGAGTGAACATACGTTTCACAATCTCCTTCCCTCTCTTTTCTCTCCACCCTTTTCATCCCTCCTTTCATGGGAGACGAGAAGTCTCCGCCTCGGCTGCCTGGAGAATGGCCTGAGATAAAAGAAACAGTGCGCATAGGGAACAAGCCTCGCCTTCGGGGGAGGGAAACATTATTTGATCCCACTCGAAGAGCCACTCCGCGCCAAGCAAAGCCAAGCCAACCCACGGCAAGACAGGAATAGAGCCTTCCCCATCCCCTGCTTCAGCTGATAGATCACAACTGACTGGGGAAATTGGTTGGGATTCAACGTAACAGCGGCAAAGCTACACGTACAGTACATCAAGGCGACTTTGTAGGGCTTTGAGTTTCTTGTGTGACTCGTTATCATACGTGAATATGTAAACATACTGAACTTTTTGAGACACGTCTGTGACTCGTCCGTCAAAGCCAAGTTGACCCGACGTGACCATGTTTCTAACGCACCATCTCTCATCCCACTCCATCGGTTGTGTAACAGATGAATTAGCTAGACGCACATTATGCTGTCTAGACTAGACCGAGCTCCCTTCATTCTGTCTGATAGAGTGACCCAAATATAGTATTGAAAGATCCAGAGACGCACACTGTCGCCGTCGCTTTCAATATTTCATACTCGTTGCTGAATAATAATGAGGATACCAGTTTAGTTTTTACTTACGTTTTCCTTTTCAAACTCATAGTTGCTATACAGGACAACATGAAAACAAAAGCTAAAATGGACATGAGTCATACGTCAAAGTGGAAGGACAAAATAGAGGACATGACTAACGCCTATCCACCGTTGCCCTTACAGCCATCTTACATCCAGGCTTATTAGAAGCTCTTGAAGCTGCAGGAAAGTTTATATTTTTACTCCCTCATCAATGTTACACAAGTAGTCAAGAAACAGTAGAGCTTTGTGAGCTGTGTGTGCACCTGTAAATAACCAGACTAAATGTGCCCTAATGTGTTCTTGTTTTGTTTTGTCACATTGTCCGGTCTTTGAAAATAAATGGATAAACAGAGCAGAGTGAGTTTAATGGAACGGCTTCCTGATTTAGCATTTAAAGTATTGACGTTGTTATTGGTGATGACTCACGGGATGGATCATCGGATGTTAATCTGGTAGTGCGTGCGAACACACACGCACACACAAACACACATGCACGCTAATCGATGGTGCATCCATCGATTAGCTCAAAGAGCAGGAGCTCTAGAGCCAGGCTGATCCATAGAAATAAACTCAGATTTTGGATGTTTGAAAAGGTCCTGAGAACATTAATATATGCCTTTGTTGGTGCGATTGCCCAGCACTGGGCACAAACTCATAATGCTTGGAGCTGGGGCACACTGCTTGGACCACTGCATAATGCTTGGAGCTGGGGCACAGTGCTTGGACCACTGCATAATGCTTGGAGCTGGGGCACACTGCTTGGACCACTGCACTGCAGCAGGTCACAACGCTCTACAAAGCCGAGAAAGTAAATGGAATACTGATGATACCTGATGGTAATAGGGCATTGTTTGTAAAATGTTTTTTTTAAGCCTTCCTCAAAGCATAGCCTTAACCTTAACCACTTGAAATTACTGCCTAAACTGTTAACCTTTGAGTTGTTTCTGTTTTAACCCTGTAACCACACAGAATTAACCCTGTAACCACTCGGAATTAATGAATCAAAAATAGACGTTAATCCATAATACGTAACATTTTGAAGAGAAACTATGAGATCTTGTTGCTAGAGCAACAATTAACCCAAACAGAACAAATACACTGCCAAAATCAGGACATTATACTGTGTGTGTGTAAGTGTGTGTATGTGTGTGTGTGCGTTTGTGTGTGTGTGCGTGCGTGCGTGCGTGCGTGCGTGCGTGTGTGCGTGCGTGCCTGTGTGTGAGTCAGTGAGTGAGTGAGTGAGTGAGTAGGTGAGTGATTGATTAAGTGAAAATGAAATATTACTGTTGAACGTTTTGAGTACTCAGGTAAGTACTCTTCAATATTTTAATATTTTAGCAAGTATATTTTAGCAAGTCTGTGTTACTTCAAATTCTTAGGCTATTCAGCGCCAGATTGAGTTTGTTTGACATTACCACCATTAGGCCCAACCTGGGGAGTGTCCAGAGACAGCTCCTTCGGCCCTGGCCGCCTGGCTGGTCCGTGCTGGGCCCTGGGGCCTACTCTCCATGCCTGCCTGGAGGTCACTGCATCACAGAGCTGTTGGCCTTCCCCTGGCTCACTGAAACAATAGCCCAAAAACATCAGAGCAAAACCAGAGAGAGAAGCGTGGGAGGGGGAGGAAGGGGGGAGAGAGGGAGGGAGAGGACGGACAGAGACATATAAATTAGAGATGGGTAACATAGCAACGGAGAAGAGGGATGGTGGGGGAGGAAGAAGAGAGCATGCTTCCACCGTGAGTGAATGAGAGGGAGAGATATTGATAGAGATCTCAGATACTGCAAATACTGTACTGTAGATTTATAGACAGACAGACTGACAGACAGAGACAGATAGGCAGACAGAGCGTGCAAGACTGACAGACTGACAGACAGAGACAGACAGATAGGCAGACAGAGCGTGCAAGACTGACAGACTGACAGACTGACAGACAGAGACTGTGTGTGTGTGTGTGTGTGTGTGTGTGTGTGTGTGTGTGTGTGTGTGTGTGTGTGTGTGTGTGTGTGTGTGTGTGTATGCGTATGCGTTGGGGCGTGTGTGTGCTATACTATATTCATTGTAAGATACTTTTACTAATTGTGCTATAAATCATCATCTTCCCCTCAATGGGTATTTTGATGTACAGTGCATTCGGAAAGTATTCAGACCCCTTGACTTTTTCCACATTTTGTTACGCTACAGCCTTATTCTAAAATAGACTAAATTGTTTGTTTTTTTCGAATCAATCTACACACAATACCCCATAATGACAAAGCAAAAACCGTTTTTTCTATTTTTTTGTTAACTTTTTTATTTTTTTTACCGGAAATATCACATTTTGTTAACTATTCAGACCCTTTACTCAGAACTTTGTTGAAGCACCTTTGTCAGCGATTACAGCCTCAGTCTTCTTGGGTATGACTCTGCAAGCTTGGCACACCTTTATATGGGGAGTTTCTCCCATTTGTCTCTGTAGATCCTCTTAAGCTCTGTCAGGTTGGATGGGGAGTGTCGCTGCACAGCTATTTTCAGGTCTCTCCAGAGATGTTCGATCGGGTTCAAGTCCGGGCTCTGGCTGGGCCACTCAAGGACATTCAGAGACTTGTCCCGAAGCCACTCCTGCATTGTCTTGGCTGTGTGCTTCGCCCCAGTCTGAGTTCCTGAGCATTCTGGAGCAGGTTTTCATCAAGGATCTCTCTGTACTTTGCTCCGTTCATCTTTCCCTCGATCCTGACTAGTCTCCCAGTCCCTGCCGCTGAAAAACATCCCCACAGCATGATGCTGCCACCACCATGCTTCACCGTAGGAATTTCTCCAGGTTTCCTCCAGATGTGACTCTTGGAATTCAGGCCAAAGATTTCAATCTTGTTTCTCATGGTCTGAGAGTCTAGGTGCCTTTTGGCAAACTCCAAGCGGGCTGTCATGTGCCTTTTACTGAGGAGTGGCTTCCATCTGGCCACTCTACCATAAAGGCCTGATTGGTGGAGTGCTGCAGAGATGGTTGTCCTTCTGGAAGGTTCTCCCATCTCCACAGACGAACTCTGGATCTCTCTCAGATTGACCTTCGGGTTCTTGGTCACCTCCCTGACCAAGGCCCTTCTCCCCCGATTGCTCAGTTTGGCCAGCGACCAGCTCTAGACCAGCTCGAGTCTTGGTGGTTCCAAACTTCTTCCTTTTAAGAATGATGGAGGCCACTGTTCTCTTGGGGACCTTCAATAAGGTATTTCAGTTTTTTATTTTTTATTTTTTAGCAAAAAATGTTTTGATTTGTCATTATGGGGTATTGTGTGTAGATTGATGAGGGGGAAAAAATAGTTAATCCATTTTAGAATAAGGCTGTAACGTAACAATATGTGGAAAAAAGGGAAAGGGTCTGAATACTTTCTGAATGCACTTTATGGCAATTACCAGCCTATTACCCCCCCCCCCCCCCCCCCCCCGTTGAGCATAGCTCCAGATGAGCAGTTTCTTCTAACCAGACTAGTGAAAACCCCTTGTACAATGACTGATTTTCGTAGCCTTGTCAAGGTACTGATTAACATGTACAATCGATCTCATTACAACAATCTCTCTGTCTCATTCCCTTGTGTCTTATTTAGAGTGGGAGTGTGTGAAAGAGAGAGAGAGAGAGAGAGAGAGAGAGAGAGAGAGAGAGAGAGAGAGATGCCGCAGTGGAGAGGGTCAAAAGCTTCAAGTTCCTCGGCGTAGAAGGCAGAGACAGTGCAGGTGCATCAAAGCCGGGACCGAAAGACTGAAAATGTACGTCTATCTCCAGGCCATCAGACTGCAGGCCTGCAGCTGTGGTTTGTCACTATTGGCTTGCCGTATAACTGTTTTGGTGTATTTGGGGACTCTGCTGCCCTGTTGTCTCACTGCTTCAGGGGAGAGTCTCTTCTCTCTTCCATTTTGAGGCCGTGAGTGACAGCGCTCTGTGAGTTCTCTGACATTTCTGACCACCCATAGGCTGTCTGTGTCTGTGTGTGTGTGTGTGTGTGTGTGTGTGTGTGTGTGTGTGTGTGTGTGTGTGTGTGTGTCGGTGTGTCTGTGTGTGCGTGTTTTTCTGCCACTCTGCATTGGAGTGTGTGTGCTTGTACCTATCCGTCTATTGCTCTCTCTCCCCCCTCTTCTCCACTCTTCACTACTTTTCATTCTCTCCATTCTCCTTCTGTCCCAATCTTGTCAGCATGACTTCAGAACTGCAGATTTCTCTGGGCTGAGATTTACATTGATTTAATAATTTCTAGAATTATTAAATTATTTCCCCAGGGCTTCTCTCCTATGATAGAGGCAGGTTCATACATGTTGGGCTGATGTTGCAATTGCTTTGTGTACGAGTTTGTGTGTGTCTGTGTGTGTGTGTGTGTGTGTGGGGGGGGGGGGGGGGGGGGGTGGGTGTGTGTGGCGTGCATGCGTGCATATGCCTGTGTGTGTATAGATAAAGAGAGGTCACGTGATACTATGATAATGGCTCAACTTCGTCTACCTTCGGAAAACTCCTCGTGACTTGATAGATGTGTCTGACAGAATAATATGACATTACATTCCCTGTAGCGGCAGCTGAACTTGAAATGTCAGACTTCCCCCTTCTTCTCTTCTACTCTCCCTCCCACCTGCTTTTTACGTACTCTGTATGTGTGTGTGTGTGTGTTCTTCATGGAACAGAGGGTCAGAGTCAGGGCACCTCACCTCACTATGATTCTGTGTCCCTATCCTTCTGCTTCTCCAGAACCTCTGCCCCTCTCTACTTCTCTTCTCTTTCTCTAGTTCTCCTCTCTTTCTCTACTTCTCCTCTCTTTCACTAGTTCTCCTCTCTTTCTCTTTCTCTAGTTCTCCTCTCTTTCTCTAGTTCT
The DNA here is from genome assembly GCF_964263955.1 of Coregonus lavaretus. NCBI lineage: Eukaryota > Metazoa > Chordata > Actinopteri > Salmoniformes > Salmonidae > Coregonus > Coregonus lavaretus. The sequence goes on along the minus strand of NW_028161554.1, from coordinate 198 downwards.
CCTCTCTTTCTCCAGTTCTCCTCTCTTTCTCCAGTTCTCCTCTCTTTCTCTAGTTCTCCTCTCTTTCTCTAGTTCTCCCCTCTTTCTCTACTTCTCCTCTCTTTCTCTAGTTCTCCTCTCTTTCTTTAGTTCTCCTCTCTTTCTCTAGTTCTCAGTTTCTTCTAACCAGACTAGTGAAAACCCCTTGTACAATGACTG
>NW_028161555.1:132500-139218 GCF_964263955.1 Coregonus lavaretus | reverse complement strand
AAGGTCTCGGTTAGTGCGATTCAGACCCATGCTGCGTTCACGGAGGGCCCGATTACCACGGTGACGAAGTTTCCCAGTGTATCGGCGCCCCCACTTCTTTCTGAACGCGCTAATACTCACCACACTGAGCGTAGTTCAGCCCACCAGAGGTGCAGAGCTGAACGCACACAGGAGGTGAAGGGAGGAAAGATACCAAGACACCGTCTTGGCTTATCTCAGGATACCTCACATTCAGCAGGCAGCTGTCTCTGTCCCAATGTGACATGAAGACGCAGCCGCTAGCCGGGAATGACGCCTTGCTGCAGGCTAATGCCTCAGTCAGCGCAGATCAGACCCGTGCGACGTTCACGGAGAGCGGGAATACCAGGGTTACAGGTATAACCAAGGTATGGACGCCTCCGAATTATTCTGAACGTGTCAATGCCCATGGCTATGAGCGCAGCTCACCACATATTGAGTGTGTCGTTGAACAGTCGCCTAAGACCAGTAAAGAGGCATTGTGGCACCACCGTGTGGTGTCAGTCAGAGATCACACCTTTCAGATTCTATTGAATTCTGTAAAGGATGAGTCTCATGTTAAGCGGCAGTCTCAGTCAGACAATGACATGATGACGCAATCGCTTTCCGGGCAGAGCGCTCTGTCTCAGGCCAGTACCTCAGACAGCGCAGTTCAGACCCGTGCTGCGTTCCTGGAGGGCAAGATTACTGGAGTTACGGTCGTAACCAACGTATCAAAGCCCCCGACTCACCCAGAACGAGCTGACGTATCCTCTCCCTTTCAAGGGGGGCCCGACTTGGGCTATTCCACCAACCCAGTGCTGGGGAATAGCGGCGGCGAGGGCCATAGAGGAATACAGGTCCTTCCTACTGGACGCACCACAGCTTCGTGCGCACCCGCTGTCTCTGCATTGCTGGCAGTGGCGTCGAAGCTGTACCCTCTCACGCTGGCTAGAACAGACGTTAGAGAAGGGTTATGCCCTCCAATTCCATCGGACCCCACCCCCGTTCAAGGGAGTGGTGGAAACGGTGATGAAAACGCCAGACAAAGTAGCCGCTCTGAGATCAGAGATTACGGAACTTTTGGCGAAGGAGGCGGTCACAGTAGTTCCCCGAGAGCAAAGGAACAAGGGGCTTTACTCGCCCTATTTCCTAGTGCCAAAAAAGACGGGGGGAGTGAGGCCGATTTTGGATTTACGCATTCTCAACGAGAGCATAACCAAACGGCCCTTCCGAATGCTGACGACAAAACGCCTACTGGAATGTGTTCAGAAGGGAGATTTTTGTACAAGCATAGACCTAAAGGACGCGTACTTTCATGTGCCGATACAATCGCGCCACAGAAAGTTTCTGCGGTTCGCCTTTCAAGGGGTGGCGTAAGAGTTCACGAGGATGCCGTTTGGGTACGCCCTGGCACCTCGAACGTTTTCCAAATGTGTGGAGGCGGCATTGGAACCGCTGCGTCGTCAAGGGATAAGGCTATTAGCCTACCTAGACGACCTGCTGATTCTCGCCCCGTCAGCAGAGCTGGCGTTCACACACACGACACAGACAGTGATTCATCTCACGCGTCTGGGGTTTGCTGTGAATTGGAAAAAGAGCGCACCCTGGCCCAGTCATCAGATTGTCTACCTGGGACTACAGCTAGACACTGTAATGATGAGGGCGCGAATTTCGGACCCTCGAAGGGCAGCATTGTTACTAGCCCTGAGGAAGTGTCGTCCGAATCACACAGTAACGGCGCTATCGATCATGTCACTTTTGGGTCTCATGTCGGCAGCCCACTCTGTGGTCCCGCTAGGGCTTCTGCACATGCGCAAAGCACAGCGGTGGTTCGCCCAACTAAGACTAGACCCAGTGCGTCAACGTCATCGGTTGGTGGTGGTTCCTCTCTCGCTAAGAGCAGACCTGGACTATTGGCGGAACCCGTGCGTTCTCACGCACGGAGTCCCGATGGGCAAGGTGTCATCCTACATTCCAGTGTTTACAGATGCCTCTCTGACTGGATGGGGAGGGACATGTCAGTCTCAAGCGATAGGAGGTGCATGGCCTCAATCAGGTCGTCACATCAACCTCCTAGAGTTGGAAACGGTGCGACTGGTCTTGACCCACTTCGCGTCTACCCTTCGGGGTCGCGATGTGTTGGTCTGGTCAGACAACCGAACCACAGTAGCTCACATAAACCGCCAGGGAGGGGTCAGGTCTCCTGCCCTTCATCGGGCGGCAGTGGAATTGTGGCTGTGGGCTCACAAGCACCTTCGCTCGTTGAGAGCAGCACACATTCCGGGCTACTTGAACGTAGGGGCAGACCTCATGTCAAGAGGGGGTCCTCGAGACGACGAGTGGTGTCTGCACCCGGACATTGTTCTACAGATTTGGGAACAATTCGGGAGAGCCGAGGTGGACCTGTCCGCGTCACGTGTGAACGCGCAGTGTCCCCTATGGTTCTCTCTGAGAAACCAGGACGAACCGCCATTGGGAAGAGACGCATTCGCGCACTACCTGTGGCCGAAAGTTCTCCTGTATGCATTCCCTCCGCTGTCTTGCATTCTCCCACTGCTAGCCAGGGTGAGGTCAGAGGAGCTGTCAGTGATACTGATAGCGCCCGATCGCCCGGGGGCTCCGTGGTTTGCAGAGATGAGTCAGATGTTGATTGCGCCACCCTGGCCAATTCCACATCAACGAGACGCGTTGACTCAGGCGGGAGGCTCGATAGGGCAATGGCCCATAATCGGCCAACCACTGAAGGCTTGGTTCCTGAATGGGACAGGTTAAAGCGCCGTGGGTTGTCTGATGCAGTGATCAGAACAATACAGGGCGCAAGAGCCGGTTCCACTTCTAGGGTGTATACCAGCAGATGGAACGTTTTCTCACGATGGTGTGATACACAGGACGTGGACCCCATGAGCTGTCAGGTAGAGAGTGTGCTCTCATTCCTACAGTCTATGTTTGATAAGCAGAAATCGCCCTCCACTATTCGAGTGTTTGCAGCGGCAATTTCAGCTGGTCATGAAGGTTTTAACGGAAAAAGTGTTTTCAGTCACCCTTTAGTGAAACGTTTCCTATTGGGAACGCAACGGCTTAGGCCAAGACCTAGAGCTACGCTGCCCAAGTGGGATTTGGCATTGGTTCTCGAAGCGCTATGTAAGTCGCCGTTCGAGCCATTGAATCAAATACCCCTCAAGATGCTGTCTATCAAGACGGCGCTGTTGCTCACCTTGACTACTGCTAAACGAGTCAGCGATTTGTGTGCACTGTCGACGAGACCCGACTGCCTTGCCATTAATGGCGATTTGAGCAGAGCGGTGTTACGTCCTAACCCGGCATTTGTGCCGAAGGTTATTAACAGTGCATATAGATCGCAGATCGTGGAATTGTGGGCTTTTCATCCCCCTCCCCATGGGGAGAGGAGTGAGGAAAAGCTTCACTGTCTGTGCCCAGTACGCGCTTTGGCGTGTTACGTTAGGCGCACAGCGGCGGTTAGGTCATCGCCTCAGCTGTTTGTGTGTCACGGTGCGGCTGCATTGGGTAGACCACTTTCAAAACAGCGTTTGTCTCATTGGCTTTGTGAAGGCATTGAGACGGCGTACGAGGCGGCGGGGCAACAACCGCCTCAGGGTATTAGAGCGCACTCCACTCGTGGAGTAGCAGCTTCTACTGCTCTTTTCAGAGGAACAGAGGTAGAGGATATTTGTAGAGCAGCGTCATGGTCGACACCGTCTCCTTTTATCCGTTTTCTATCTGTTGGATATGTCTTCTAACTCTTTGGCTCGGTCTGTACTCAGCGTGGCTGAAGGGAGATCATGAGCAGAATAGAGAAAGAAAGCAGGATTGTGAATAAGTTCATAAGTCCGCTTTTATTAGAAGTAACATATTATGGACATGTTTTCTAACTCTTTTGTTCGATCGAATTTCAGCAGAGCTGAAAGGCGTTCTTGAGCTAGAAAAGGAGGACAGAGCAGGACCTTGGACAGGTTCCAATCAGGTCCGCTCTGGTTAGGAAGACTTATGTCAAGAATAAGCCTTTTAAACTCCAATCTCGATTGCACTCAGCACAGCTGAAGGGGAATCTTGAGGTAGAGGAGGGAGAAGCAGGATGATAGACTGGTCTCTATCAGGTCCGCTTCGGATGAAGAGCATATTCTGTGGCATGTCTCCTGGCTGACAGTGTCAGCATATAGAAACATGTATTGAGTGGATAGAATGTGAGGTCATCTATCTGAGGTTCAGTTTAGTATGACTGGTATATTTTGTTCCATAGAATATTGAGGCACGGCTATCTGCTAGTCAGATTAGCACGGCGTCTATTCTATTGATCTGCCCAATAGCCATTGACATTGTCATTGAGCTAGATGGGGCGGGTCTATAACCGATGACGCGGTATATTGTGACGCCCTGATGGGTTTTTAGTCGCAGTACTGCGGGAATTGGTTGCAGCCATTGCTGGGCTTGACCTTTTCATTTTTTAATGGGAAGTGTTAGGCTCGGCAGGGAGTACATTTTGGAGCGTTTCGCTCCGCCTTAAACCACTAGGAGCATAGCTCCCCTATGGGGCGGAGCTCCACGATATAGAACGATTAGTTACCGGAGTGTAACTCCAGTTCTATGAGTGGAGCGGAGCCCCATAGGACTTAAGGCCCTACCGACCCTCTCTAGTCTCGCTGAAGATAATATCTCGGGAGGCAGATTGAGGGAACGGGGTTCCTTATATAGGGACACCTGTACTCCTATTGGCTGTAGGTGTGTGCATAATTTTGCTTCAGGCTGCATCTGCCTTAGGGCAGAGGGTAAACCACTAGGAGCATAGCTCCCCTATGGGGCTCCGCTCCACTCATAGAACTGGAGTTACACTCCGGTAACTAATCGATAATATCTCGGGAGGCAGATTGAGGGAACGGGGTTCCTTATATAGGGACACCTGTACTCCTATTGGCTGTAGGTGTGTGCATAATTTTGCTTCAGGCTGCATCTGCCTTAGGGCAGAGGGTAAACCACTAGGAGCATAGCTCCCCTATGGGGCTCCGCTCCACTCATAGAACTGGAGTTACACTCCGGTAACTAATCGATTTCATGTCGGACATTTTGGCGCTCACGCGAAATGACACAAAGTAACAAAGTCGGAGGGACACAAAGTAGCCTCTCACTCGCTGCCTGTGGGTGGGAACCGGCTTAGGGCTGTCTGTCTGTCTGTCCCTCGCTCCAATTGGATAAGGCCACACCGGCCCGGTGGCCAATCGTTGCCTCTTGTGGCGAGGTATAAGTACGGCTCTCGAAGTGGCGAGCGGCTCATTCAGACTTTCTGTGACTTTCTCAAGATACCAATATGAGCGGAAGAGGCAAAACCGGAGGCAAGGCCAGGGCGAAGGCAAAGACCCGTTCATCCCGTGCCGGGCTCCAGTTCCCCGTGGGCCGTGTGCACAGGCTACTGCGCAAAGGCAACTACGCCGAGCGTGTGGGCGCTGGCGCACCAGTCTACCTGGCCGCCGTGCTCGAGTACCTGACTGCTGAGATCCTGGAGTTGGCCGGCAACGCTGCCCGTGACAACAAGAAGACTCGTATCATCCCCCGTCACCTGCAGCTGGCCGTCCGTAACGACGAGGAACTGAACAAACTGCTCGGCGGTGTGACCATCGCTCAGGGTGGTGTGTTGCCCAACATCCAGGCAGTGCTACTCCCCAAGAAGACCGAGAAGGCAGTCAAAGCCAAGTAAATTCGCTACTGCGACTTCAACTTGACTACTCAACCCCCAAAGGCTCTTTTAAGAGCCAACCACCTAGCTCTCCAAAAGCGCAAAGTACCTTTCTATGACCGCTACACATTGAGTGGGTGTATACACAACTATTTCGACATTCTGTGCCCACATGAAGCCTTCCATGAACAACAACACCTACTAGGCCTCGTTTGCCATAGCAGGCTAGCATTAGATTACAACGTGCCTATAAAGATGTCACTCTTGACTTTGGCGACTATTATTATGCGTAAAGGGCCGGCGGCGTCCTATTGCGCGCGCGCACCGGGAGTTTGAATTTTGGAGAGGCCGGGCCTCCCGTCCAATGGCCAACGGAGGAGGCCTGCGCAACGGGCCAATCGGGGTGGTGGGGAGATGGTGTCCAATCAGCAGGCGCCACTGCCGGCTTTATAAACTTCACATAGGCATTTCGAGGCTATACTCCCGACTGTCAGAGAAGCGCCATGGCCAGAACCAAGCAAACCGCTCGCAAATCCACCGGTGGCAAAGCCCCCAGGAAGCAGCTCGCCACTAAGGCTGCTCGCAAGAGTGCCCCGGCCACCGGCGGTGTGAAGAAGCCTCACCGTTACAGGCCCGGCACCGTGGCTCTGAGAGAGATCCGTCGTTACCAGAAGTCCACTGAGCTGCTCATCCGCAAGCTGCCCTTCCAGCGCCTGGTGCGAGAAATCGCCCAGGACTTCAAGACCGACCTGCGCTTCCAGAGTTCCGCTGTGATGGCCCTGCAGGAGGCTAGCGAGGCTTACCTGGTCGGCCTGTTCGAGGACACCAACCTGTGCGCCATCCACGCCAAGCGGGTGACCATCATGCCCAAGGACATCCAGCTGGCCCGCCGTATTCGCGGAGAGCGCGCATAAATGAGGATGACCTGAACTCCAAAATCCCCCAAAGGCTCTTTTAAGAGCCACCTCCATATTTCCATCAAAAAGGCACAATTGTTCCATGTATACACGCACCTCTACATTACCCACCATG
>NW_028161555.1:120000-127500 GCF_964263955.1 Coregonus lavaretus | reverse complement strand
TGACTTCTGCTCCAGCAGGTGGCCATGAAATCCCCCCCTATATGACTTGACTGACCAGGTAGTTGATGGACTCCTTATAGCTCTTAATGATCTCAAGCAGAGTGTTGGCCACATGACCTCTGGTCCAGCAGGTGGCGGTGAAAATAGTCCCTATAGGAGTTGACTCATTTCTTTGAGGTCCTAAATGAAGGATAGGGCGTCAACAGTGCATCTCGGCCTAACCCTGTTCCGGGCCCATTTCTTCACTCGATGCTTCCGGTGTTCTTCATCTCCTCTTCAATAGTCCTTCTCCACGTCTTCCTTCCCGTCTAGCCCTGTGCGTTCCACTGAAGTGTCTGTGTTTTTATGTCGTTAGGAGTTTTGCTCACTGCGTGTCCCCCTTCAATTTCCACTTTCTGTCCCAGTTGGGTAGCTATCCATTATACTGTAGCCTACTTACTACCAATGTCACTGTAGTCAAAGGTGATTTTCGATTATTATGTATGAGTATTATTATATATTGTGATATTATGATGTTCAAGCCTATAGGGTGTGGTAACAGGCCCTCTGTGATTTGTTGTTGTACTGTACATGTCAAGTATCTGCACTCTAGCCTAATTAGCCTAAACTGCTAGGGAAAAGTCACTTCCGGTCGTAGCTGTATCCCACCTAGTCAAAACCTTGTTAGTCCTTATCCTAAAAGGCACCCTCTGTTCCTCGATATACTCCACCGAGGGCCGGCAGCCAGTAAGTACAGGTAAGAGACAATTATGGCAACAATAAGTTGTCCTATGAAAGCTAGTCAAATGTGAGATGTTCAACTGCACTGAATGATAAAGTGGCAGTCTGTGCTCTTGGGCCCTTAAGGCATCAGTGCACCCCCCCAATTTGTCCCTTTTGAAATGAACAGTTGAGACGGGCCCTCTTTCTGTGGCCTTTCTTTGACGACACATCTGAGGCTATCCTGCGGCAATACAAATGATCAACATCATAACAATAATTCCATTATAAGAAGCTTTATTATTGGTTTGCTAAGAAAGGTACCATACAATATTGGCACATCACTATCACCTCTGTATGCGTAGGAAATCAATCCCTTCATTGTGTGTGTGTGTGTGTGTGTGTGTGTGGGTGTGTGTGTGTGGGTAAAGGTACGCCACTCTCGGTCTCACAGTTTATGCACACGGTCGTCTTTATGCAACAATATGGAAGACATTCCCAAATGTGCTTACATCATTGCGTAATGTCAGGGAGTCACACAAACAGTGTGTGCTGTTTGGCTGCAACACACATTAGGCATAAGGATGATGACAACTATTTTGTAAACGCTCCAGCTTGCAGAGGGATCACCACCCCTCCCATCCGCACCCCAGGTCCTCTTGGCCCCCTTACTGTCAGGCCGAGTGGTGTCTAGAGAAGAAAGAAGAAGAGTGATGTTTATTAATGACAGTCAATACGACACGTCCTTCCATAGCTAAACAGACTCATCCTACTAGGTCAGTGTTTCCCAACTCCAGCGGTAGAGTAGCCTACCCCCAACAATACCCATTTTTCTTGTAGCCCTGGAGAGCCACAGCTGACTGAACAACCTGTCACCTAATTAGCAAGTCCTCAATGAGTAAAATCAGGTGCAACAACAACAACAACAACAACAACAACAACAACAACAACAACAACAACAACAATATGAGGACAGGGACACAGTGTACTAGCTGATCTCCCAGTTGTCACCGTTTGGCCTTGTGTTCCACATAGCCTATATCAGTATTGGAGTATGTTTCCCGCGCACGGTAGTTGCTTTCACGTCACCTTTGTAATCGCTCCTCCCTAGTCCCCTAGAACGAGCGCCCTCCCCTTTGCAACGCCTCCGAACATATCACAGAGGCGCGCTTTCTGTGCCGATGGCCTCAATCAGGTCGACCAAACGCAGATAATAGCGCACCACGCACCGGCGCTGAAGTCATTCATTCACTTGAACTCAACTAGCGAACACACCATGTCTGGAAGAGGCAAAGGCGGCAAGGGACTTGGAAAAGGAGGCGCCAAGCGTCACCGAAAAGTTCTCCGCGATAACATCCAGGGAATCACCAAACCCGCTATCCGACGTCTGGCTCGCCGCGGCGGCGTGAAGCGTATTTCCGGTCTGATCTATGAGGAGACCCGCGGTGTCCTAAAGGTGTTCCTGGAGAACGTGATCCGTGACGCAGTCACCTACACCGAGCACGCCAAGAGGAAGACCGTTACCGCCATGGACGTGGTCTACGCTCTGAAACGACAGGGACGCACCCTGTACGGTTTCGGCGGTTAAACGCACTCTCTTCGGAACCTCAACACCCCGACTCGAACCCAAAGGCTCTTTTAAGAGCCACCCACATCCGCTTCAAAAGGGCCCATTCCATATAGTGTTTTTTTCTTTTCTTCCGTATGCTATTTGATAGGAAAGTATGAGCCACTTCGAGTGGACAGGGAGTATTAAATAGCGGATTCTAATGTCCCTTCCCGTTTTAGCGCACAGAGGGAGGCCTATATCTGACAGTGGCAAAGTGTAGTGACGTTGTTATTTTGGGTCAAGCAATAGTGGCATTTGGACAACATAAAACCACCACCCGTCGGTAGATGTGGCTCGAAAAGAGGGGTACAGCGTTCGCGCGCGCGCACACACACACACACACACACACACACACACAGTCCAAAATGGGAGCCCTATGTCTGACGGTGCCAACGTGGGCAATTCTATCACCAGCATTATGTGGCACAACAATCGTGCCATTCGGACAACTATTCAGGCCCCCCTTTTGAAACACACAATTCCCCATCGGTCACAGAGCATAGGCTATAGAGAGGAGGGAGGGGGTGAGGACCCGCGCGCGCGCCCTCAATTGTCTTTGTTCGGGAAGCTAGCCTCTGAGCGGAAGGCTCTTTTGAGCGCTAGAGCTCCACTGGGCAAATAGCAGGGGCGCCTACGAGCAAGCAGGGGAGTGTCCACGGCCGCCGACTTTGATTAGCTTCCTCTTCATAAGACGGGTAAGCGCCCTTCACCCCCTCATTCGTTTCTGAGAAGCAACGAGACATCATCATGCCCGAGCCAGCAAAGTCAGCGCCCAAGAAGGGCTCCAAGAAAGCCGTCACCAAGACCGCAGGGAAGGGCGGCAAGAAGCGCAGAAAGTCCAGGAAGGAGAGTTACGCCATCTACGTGTACAAGGTCCTGAAGCAGGTCCACCCCGACACCGGCATCTCCTCCAAGGCCATGGGAATCATGAACTCGTTCGTGAACGACATCTTCGAGCGTATCGCCGGAGAGTCCTCTCGCCTGGCCCACTACAACAAGCGTTCTACCATCACCTCTAGGGAGATCCAGACCGCCGTGCGCCTGCTACTCCCCGGTGAACTTGCCAAACACGCCGTGTCCGAGGGCACCAAGGCCGTAACCAAGTACACCAGCTCCAAGTAAACAGCGCATTTGGACTGCTCTACTAACCCAAAGGCTCTTTTAAGAGCCACCCACTCTGTCAGTAAAAAGAGCATTTCCATCGCCACCGAATGAATGCGCAGGTAGGCTGCGTTACATTGTATCATTGTTTAATGGGCGGCGCGCGCCGGCTCGGAGAACGGCTACATTGTATCATTTCCCCCGCCCGTTCCAGCGTAGGGGTTTAGCGCGCCTTTTTTGTTGTCTTTGCACGCTGAATAGTAACCCATGTTTGTCGGCCTCCATTCCAGGTGAAGGCAATGAAAAATGGCACCATTTGACAAAGGGTGTAAATAAAAAAAGCAGTCTGTTGGGTTTGAATGGAAAGAAATGCCTTTTGTCGTTTAATGAGCGGATAGTCATTTTGAGTCGACTTCCTGAATCGGTAGGACACGGACGGGGAGAATGGACGCTCCATCATTGGACTATACCCTAATGATGTGAATGAGAACGATAATGGCAAGAATAAAAAGGGGGTGAATAATCCCGTCTAGGAAGAATAGGAGTAGGCATATATATATATATATATATATATATACGTAGCCCTTATTGCCAACGGGTCATTTCCGGTCCAGGTCGCATCATACATATATAGTCCCCTGTAGCTCAGTTGGTAGAGCACTGCGCTTGCAACGCCAGGGTTGCGGGTTCGTTTCCCAAGGGGGGCCAGTATGAAAATGTAGGCACACACTTAACTGTAAGTGGCTCTGGATAAGATCGTCTGCTACATGACTCAAAATGTCCATGTAAAGTGTAGTACATTTGAGGCACATAGTGTATTTTCCTTCCTACTACCCTCATGAGGCAACAGGATAAATATAATAATATAATATGCCATTTAGCAGACGCTTTTATCCAAAGCGACTTACAGTCATGCGTGCATACATTTTTGTGTATGGGTGGTCCCGGGGATCGAACCCACTACCTTGGCGTTACAAGCGCCGTGCTCTACCAGCTAAGGCAGTTGCTTCCACGTGAGGATATGAATGTGTCTGTAGGCCAAGTCACAGTATAACACAGTGAGCGAGCGGGCGGCCCTTGCGATAGTCGTTGGAGCAGCAGCGGATCCCAATGACTACCTTGGGGATAGCCTATACATTTACATTTTAGTCATTTAGCAGACACTCTTATCCAGAGCGACTTACATGAGCAATTAGGGTTAAGTGCCTTGCTCAAGGGCACATCGACAGATTTTTCACCTAGTCGCCTCGGGGATTAGAACCAGCCACCTTTCGGTTACTGGCACAACGCTCTTAACCACTCTTAACCACTAAGCTACCTGCCGCCCCATACATATATACAACAAGGAAAAGAAAAGAGGCCGCAATCAACCTTCTGACCCACATGCACCTGCTGGGATTCTTCTCCCAGTCCAACCACATATGCAGCCCTTGTCCCACTTGGGGGGAGAGAGAGAGAGAGAGACAGACAGAGAGAGAGACTCCCTCTATCTAGGCCTATATCAACGCGCCATGACCCATGGGGCGCCAGCCTCCATAGCGCCAGCCAGACACCAAGACCCACAGACACAAAGACCGAGGCGAGTCACGCTGCGGAGTCAAGCAGGTGAACAATATATTAGTAGAGACAGCCAACCTACCTACCTACCTACCTACCTACCAGAAGACAACACACAATCTCACTGTGTAGAAATAGTAGGCTACAAATACAACAACAACAACACTCACACTGCCAGTGCACAAAAAGTACTAATACAATAACACACACACACACATAGTGCAAGTAAGCATGTCGTAGGACTGTTTATACCATGTGGATCCTGTACATATGACGAATACAACCTGAAACTTGAGGTACAACACTAGTCTCAGCCAGGCCTCACAGGTGCATGTGTTTTAAGGTCCCCAAAAGAGCGCTTCTTTAAAACACCCCTGACCACATCAGGGGACCCCAAACCATTTGATTCCCTTGCCAGACATCTCGGCTCACTACACAACAAGTGCTGCTCGCAATCGGATGCACTTTTAGGCCATTTAGGAGACAAATAGCACAGGAAAACCAGTGCGCACCGCTCCACCCGACAGTCGAACGGTGAGGTTTTGAGCGAGCCGCAACAAAATGCACGGCCCTTCCGCGGCCCACATTACTTTATTCTGAACGGAGACAAGTCTGCTCGCTGGGCCGTTCGCTTTTGGACCAAAAACACGGCTCCGTCGGTGACTTTCGGGCCGATATAGGCGAACAGAAAACACAAGTGAAAGAGCATTTGGCCAGCCCAGAGAAGCCGAGCTGGTTGCCTTGAGTCTACATGGTTCTCATGTCGCGTTTAAGGCCAGCCCCCTGCTCGGTGTGGAGCTTCAATAGCGCAGAGCAGCGTCTACAGCAAACTACTCCTCGCAGACCGTGTGTGTGTGTGTGTGTACCGGACCAAACGACAGACAGACAGACAGACAGACATGGCAGAAGTCGCACCAGCACCCGCAGCCGCAGCGCCGGCCAAGGCACCCAAGAAGAAGGCAGCAGCCAAGCCCAAGAAAGCGGGACCCAGCGTAGGAGAACTCATCGTCAAGGCTGTGACCGCCTCCAAGGAGAGGAGCGGCGTGTCCCTGGCCGCGCTCAAGAAGACGCTGGCGGCAGGCGGCTACGACGTGGAGAAGAACAACTCCCGCGTCAAGATCGCAGTCAAGAGCCTCGTCACCAAGGGCACCCTGGTCCAGACCAAGGGCACCGGTGCATCCGGCTCCTTCAAGCTCAACAAGAAAGCCGTCGAGGCAAAGAAGCCCGCCAAGAAAACCGCAGTTCCCAAAGTAAAGAAGGTGGCCGCCAAGAAGCCCGCCGCGGCGAAGAAGCCCAAGAAGGTAGCAGCCAAGAAGGCCGTCGCCGCAAAGAAGTCCCCCAAGAAGGCCAAGAAGCCCGCTACACCCAAAAAGGCCGCCAAGAGCCCCAAGAAGGTGAAGAAGCCCGCCGCAGCGGCCAAGAAGGCGGCCAAGAGCCCCAAGAAGGCTACAAAGGCAGCCAAGCCCAAAGCCGCCAAGCCCAAGGCAGCCAAGGCCAAGAAGGCAGCCCCCAAGAAGAAGTAAACCTATTACAAACAGTGTTCTACTCGACACATGTTGTACCACAAAAGGCTCTTTTAAGAGCCACCCACCTCTTTCCATAGAAAGCGCATTGATTTCCATGTACTATCTGTCGTGAAAAAGAAATTACGCACACTAGGCTACTTTTACGCACACAACATCGTCCCACTCTGGGTGTGTGCGAAGGGAGAGGAATATAATAGAGGGCCAAAATGGCTTAGAAATTCGACCTCACGAGTGCACCCTCACCAGCCATTTGTATATGAGCCACTGGGCTATTCCCGTTCAGAGGCAGGCTGCTGTGATGTGTTACAAGTGCCATGTAATAACAATACTATAGTGGCTTCGAATTCAAACTCACGAGTGCACCCTCAACAGCCATATTTATATATGAGCCACTGGGCTATTCCCGTTCAGAGGCAGGCTGCTGTGATGTGTTACAAGTGCCATGTAATAACAATACTATAGTGGCTTCGATTTCAAACTCAAGAGTGCACCCTCACCAGCTGTTTGTTTCCCATTTGGAGAGAAATAATGTGAGGATTTCATGTCGGACATTTTGGCGCTCACGCGAAATGACACAAAGTAACAAAGTCGGAGGGACACAAAGTAGCCTCTCACTCGCTGCCTGTGGGTGGGAACCGGCTTAGGGCTGTCTGTCTGTCTGTCCCTCGCTCCAATTGGATAAGGCCACACCGGCCCGGTGGCCAATCGTTGCCTCTTGTGGCGAGGTATAAGTACGGCTCTCGAAGTGGCGAGCGGCTCATTCAGACTTTCTGTGACTTTCTCAAGATACCAATATGAGCGGAAGAGGCAAAACCGGAGGCAAGGCCAGGGCGAAGGCAAAGACCCGTTCATCCCGTGCCGGGCTCCAGTTCCCCGTGGGCCGTGTGCACAGGCTACTGCGCAAAGGCAACTACGCCGAGCGTGTGGGCGCTGGCGCACCAGTCTACCTGGCCGCCGTGCTCGAGTACCTGACTGCTGAGATCCTGGAGTTGGCCGGCAACGCTGCCC
>NW_028161555.1:105000-115000 GCF_964263955.1 Coregonus lavaretus | reverse complement strand
CATAATAGTAGTACATTACAGTATACGTTTGCCTAAAATAGTACCATTTAAAGGGAGTATGTCAGGGTCAATTACTGACAAATGAGAACACACTAATCCTCAGGGGTCATTTAGGGGCAAAACGCACCACTTTGTGAAGCTTTTGTTTTGATTGAAGAGCAAGAAAAGTATTCATTTGTTCCACTTCTTTCCCTTCTAAATGCGGTTGCCTAAGGACAGGCAGTATGCACATATCTAAATGTTATGAAAAAATCAGTATTTTTTTGCCACTCAGAACACAGACATTTACCTTAAGGGGAGTTACCCTCATTTTAGACTTACATTTACATTTTAGTCATTTAGCAGACGCTCTTATCCAGAGCGACTTACAGTTTAGTGAATACACTTTTTTTTTTATACTGGCCCCCCGTGGGAATCGACCCCACAACGCTGGCATTGCAAACGCCATGCTCGCCATCAACTGAGCTACATCCCTGCCGGCCATTCCCTCCCCTACCCTGGACGACTGCTGGGCCAATTGTGCGCCGCCCATGAGTCTCCCGGGTCGCGGCCGGCTGCGACAGAGCCTGGATTCGACCCAGGATCTCTAGTGGCACAGTTAGCACTGCGATGCAGTGCCTTAGACCACTGCGCCACTCAGGAGCAACACTTCCCAAGCATACATTTTCATGACAGCGTTCCTAATCTGCAGTAGGCAATTACTGCAGTAGCAGTTGAAAATCGGTAGGTTAACACCAAACCGTGAGGTTATTATGAATTCAGAGCAGTCGGATGAAGTCATAGTCAAATACATTTGAACAAATGACCAACAATATCACACGGAAAGTGATGTGAGCATTGCATTGTGGAAAGCAATGACTTTACAAGAACACGTATTGCAACGCGAGGCATGTATTTCTAGATTAAACACTGATTCAGTGTGATGAACAAGTACATGTATGATTTGGTGTGCTCTACTTGAACACGCGCTTAGAGTTTTGAAACCACTGCCTATATGAGGAGCTGTCGTTGTTTGTTTTATTACCACATACTTATGGAAATTGCACCGGTTGAGAGATGATGGCTCTCTTGTGCCTACATACTTCTGATCCAGCAGGTGGTGCTAAGATCCCTCCCTATATGACTTGAATGATGAGTTGATTTATTCCTTATAGCTCCTAATGATTTTAAGGCCAGTGTTGGCAAACATGACTTCTGCTCCAGCAGGTGGCCATGAAATCCCCCCCTATATGACTTGACTGACCAGGTAGTTGATGGACTCCTTATAGCTCTTAATGATCTCAAGCAGAGTGTTGGCCACATGACCTCTGGTCCAGCAGGTGGCGGTGAAAATAGTCCCTATAGGAGTTGACTCATTTCTTTGAGGTCCTAAATGAAGGATAGGGCGTCAACAGTGCATCTCGGCCTAACCCTGTTCCGGGCCCATTTCTTCACTCGATGCTTCCGGTGTTCTTCATCTCCTCTTCAATAGTCCTTCTCCACGTCTTCCTTCCCGTCTAGCCCTGTGCGTTCCACTGAAGTGTCTGTGTTTTTATGTCGTTAGGAGTTTTGCTCACTGCGTGTCCCCCTTCAATTTCCACTTTCTGTCCCAGTTGGGTAGCTATCCATTATACTGTAGCCTACTTACTACCAATGTCACTGTAGTCAAAGGTGATTTTCGATTATTATGTATGAGTATTATTATATATTGTGATATTATGATGTTCAAGCCTATAGGGTGTGGTAACAGGCCCTCTGTGATTTGTTGTTGTACTGTACATGTCAAGTATCTGCACTCTAGCCTAATTAGCCTAAACTGCTAGGGAAAAGTCACTTCCGGTCGTAGCTGTATCCCACCTAGTCAAAACCTTGTTAGTCCTTATCCTAAAAGGCACCCTCTGTTCCTCGATATACTCCACCGAGGGCCGGCAGCCAGTAAGTACAGGTAAGAGACAATTATGGCAACAATAAGTTGTCCTATGAAAGCTAGTCAAATGTGAGATGTTCAACTGCACTGAATGATAAAGTGGCAGTCTGTGCTCTTGGGCCCTTAAGGCATCAGTGCACCCCCCCAATTTGTCCCTTTTGAAATGAACAGTTGAGACGGGCCCTCTTTCTGTGGCCTTTCTTTGACGACACATCTGAGGCTATCCTGCGGCAATACAAATGATCAACATCATAACAATAATTCCATTATAAGAAGCTTTATTATTGGTTTGCTAAGAAAGGTACCATACAATATTGGCACATCACTATCACCTCTGTATGCGTAGGAAATCAATCCCTTCATTGTGTGTGTGTGTGTGTGTGTGTGTGTGGGTGTGTGTGTGTGGGTAAAGGTACGCCACTCTCGGTCTCACAGTTTATGCACACGGTCGTCTTTATGCAACAATATGGAAGACATTCCCAAATGTGCTTACATCATTGCGTAATGTCAGGGAGTCACACAAACAGTGTGTGCTGTTTGGCTGCAACACACATTAGGCATAAGGATGATGACAACTATTTTGTAAACGCTCCAGCTTGCAGAGGGATCACCACCCCTCCCATCCGCACCCCAGGTCCTCTTGGCCCCCTTACTGTCAGGCCGAGTGGTGTCTAGAGAAGAAAGAAGAAGAGTGATGTTTATTAATGACAGTCAATACGACACGTCCTTCCATAGCTAAACAGACTCATCCTACTAGGTCAGTGTTTCCCAACTCCAGCGGTAGAGTAGCCTACCCCCAACAATACCCATTTTTCTTGTAGCCCTGGAGAGCCACAGCTGACTGAACAACCTGTCACCTAATTAGCAAGTCCTCAATGAGTAAAATCAGGTGCAACAACAACAACAACAACAACAACAACAACAACAACAACAACAACAACAACAACAACAATATGAGGACAGGGACACAGTGTACTAGCTGATCTCCCAGTTGTCACCGTTTGGCCTTGTGTTCCACATAGCCTATATCAGTATTGGAGTATGTTTCCCGCGCACGGTAGTTGCTTTCACGTCACCTTTGTAATCGCTCCTCCCTAGTCCCCTAGAACGAGCGCCCTCCCCTTTGCAACGCCTCCGAACATATCACAGAGGCGCGCTTTCTGTGCCGATGGCCTCAATCAGGTCGACCAAACGCAGATAATAGCGCACCACGCACCGGCGCTGAAGTCATTCATTCACTTGAACTCAACTAGCGAACACACCATGTCTGGAAGAGGCAAAGGCGGCAAGGGACTTGGAAAAGGAGGCGCCAAGCGTCACCGAAAAGTTATCCGCGATAACATCCAGGGAATCACCAAACCCGCTATCCGACGTCTGGCTCGCCGCGGCGGCGTGAAGCGTATTTCCGGTCTGATCTATGAGGAGACCCGCGGTGTCCTAAAGGTGTTCCTGGAGAACGTGATCCGTGACGCAGTCACCTACACCGAGCACGCCAAGAGGAAGACCGTTACCGCCATGGACGTGGTCTACGCTCTGAAACGACAGGGACGCACCCTGTACGGTTTCGGCGGTTAAACGCACTCTCTTCGGAACCTCAACACCCCGACTCGAACCCAAAGGCTCTTTTAAGAGCCACCCACATCCGCTTCAAAAGGGCCCATTCCATATAGTGTTTTTTTCTTTTCTTCCGTATGCTATTTGATAGGAAAGTATGAGCCACTTCGAGTGGACAGGGAGTATTAAATAGCGGATTCTAATGTCCCTTCCCGTTTTAGCGCACAGAGGGAGGCCTATATCTGACAGTGGCAAAGTGTAGTGACGTTGTTATTTTGGGTCAAGCAATAGTGGCATTTGGACAACATAAAACCACCACCCGTCGGTAGATGTGGCTCGAAAAGAGGGGGACAGCGTTCGCGCGCGCGCACACACACACACACACACACACACACACAGTCCAAAATGGGAGCCCTATGTCTGACGGTGCCAACGTGGGCAATTCTATCACCAGCATTATGTGGCACAACAATCGTGCCATTCGGACAACTATTCAGGCCCCCCTTTTGAAACACACAATTCCCCATCGGTCACAGAGCATAGGCTATAGAGAGGAGGGAGGGGGTGAGGACCCGCGCGCGCGCCCTCAATTGTCTTTGTTCGGGAAGCTAGCCTCTGAGCGGAAGGCTCTTTTGAGCGCTAGAGCTCCACTGGGCAAATAGCAGGGGCGCCTACGAGCAAGCAGGGGAGTGTCCACGGCCGCCGACTTTGATTAGCTTCCTCTTCATAAGACGGGTAAGCGCCCTTCACCCCCTCATTCGTTTCTGAGAAGCAACGAGACATCATCATGCCCGAGCCAGCAAAGTCAGCGCCCAAGAAGGGCTCCAAGAAAGCCGTCACCAAGACCGCAGGGAAGGGCGGCAAGAAGCGCAGAAAGTCCAGGAAGGAGAGTTACGCCATCTACGTGTACAAGGTCCTGAAGCAGGTCCACCCCGACACCGGCATCTCCTCCAAGGCCATGGGAATCATGAACTCGTTCGTGAACGACATCTTCGAGCGTATCGCCGGAGAGTCCTCTCGCCTGGCCCACTACAACAAGCGTTCTACCATCACCTCTAGGGAGATCCAGACCGCCGTGCGCCTGCTACTCCCCGGTGAACTTGCCAAACACGCCGTGTCCGAGGGCACCAAGGCCGTAACCAAGTACACCAGCTCCAAGTAAACAGCGCATTTGGACTGCTCTACTAACCCAAAGGCTCTTTTAAGAGCCACCCACTCTGTCAGTAAAAAGAGCATTTCCATCGCCACCGAATGAATGCGCAGGTAGGCTGCGTTACATTGTATCATTGTTTAATGGGCGGCGCGCGCCGGCTCGGAGAACGGCTACATTGTATCATTTCCCCCGCCCGTTCCAGCGTAGGGGTTTAGCGCGCCTTTTTTGTTGTCTTTGCACGCTGAATAGTAACCCATGTTTGTCGGCCTCCATTCCAGGTGAAGGCAATGAAAAATGGCACCATTTGACAAAGGGTGTAAATAAAAAAAGCAGTCTGTTGGGTTTGAATGGAAAGAAATGCCTTTTGTCGTTTAATGAGCGGATAGTCATTTTGAGTCGACTTCCTGAATCGGTAGGACACGGACGGGGAGAATGGACGCTCCATCATTGGACTATACCCTAATGATGTGAATGAGAACGATAATGGCAAGAATAAAAAGGGGGTGAATAATCCCGTCTAGGAAGAATAGGAGTAGGCATATATATATATATATATATATATACGTAGCCCTTATTGCCAACGGGTCATTTCCGGTCCAGGTCGCATCATACATATATAGTCCCCTGTAGCTCAGTTGGTAGAGCACTGCGCTTGCAACGCCAGGGTTGCGGGTTCGTTTCCCAAGGGGGGCCAGTATGAAAATGTAGGCACACACTTAACTGTAAGTGGCTCTGGATAAGATCGTCTGCTACATGACTCAAAATGTCCATGTAAAGTGTAGTACATTTGAGGCACATAGTGTATTTTCCTTCCTACTACCCTCATGAGGCAACAGGATAAATATAATAATATAATATGCCATTTAGCAGACGCTTTTATCCAAAGCGACTTACAGTCATGCGTGCATACATTTTTGTGTATGGGTGGTCCCGGGGATCGAACCCACTACCTTGGCGTTACAAGCGCCGTGCTCTACCAGCTAAGGCAGTTGCTTCCACGTGAGGATATGAATGTGTCTGTAGGCCAAGTCACAGTATAACACAGTGAGCGAGCGGGCGGCCCTTGCGATAGTCGTTGGAGCAGCAGCGGATCCCAATGACTACCTTGGGGATAGCCTATACATTTACATTTTAGTCATTTAGCAGACACTCTTATCCAGAGCGACTTACATGAGCAATTAGGGTTAAGTGCCTTGCTCAAGGGCACATCGACAGATTTTTCACCTAGTCGCCTCGGGGATTAGAACCAGCCACCTTTCGGTTACTGGCACAACGCTCTTAACCACTCTTAACCACTAAGCTACCTGCCGCCCCATACATATATACAACAAGGAAAAGAAAAGAGGCCGCAATCAACCTTCTGACCCACATGCACCTGCTGGGATTCTTCTCCCAGTCCAACCACATATGCAGCCCTTGTCCCACTTGGGGGGAGAGAGAGAGAGAGAGACAGACAGAGAGAGAGACTCCCTCTATCTAGGCCTATATCAACGCGCCATGACCCATGGGGCGCCAGCCTCCATAGCGCCAGCCAGACACCAAGACCCACAGACACAAAGACCGAGGCGAGTCACGCTGCGGAGTCAAGCAGGTGAACAATATATTAGTAGAGACAGCCAACCTACCTACCTACCTACCTACCTACCAGAAGACAACACACAATCTCACTGTGTAGAAATAGTAGGCTACAAATACAACAACAACAACACTCACACTGCCAGTGCACAAAAAGTACTAATACAATAACACACACACACACATAGTGCAAGTAAGCATGTCGTAGGACTGTTTATACCATGTGGATCCTGTACATATGACGAATACAACCTGAAACTTGAGGTACAACACTAGTCTCAGCCAGGCCTCACAGGTGCATGTGTTTTAAGGTCCCCAAAAGAGCGCTTCTTTAAAACACCCCTGACCACATCAGGGGACCCCAAACCATTTGATTCCCTTGCCAGACATCTCGGCTCACTACACAACAAGTGCTGCTCGCAATCGGATGCACTTTTAGGCCATTTAGGAGACAAATAGCACAGGAAAACCAGTGCGCACCGCTCCACCCGACAGTCGAACGGTGAGGTTTTGAGCGAGCCGCAACAAAATGCACGGCCCTTCCGCGGCCCACATTACTTTATTCTGAACGGAGACAAGTCTGCTCGCTGGGCCGTTCGCTTTTGGACCAAAAACACGGCTCCGTCGGTGACTTTCGGGCCGATATAGGCGAACAGAAAACACAAGTGAAAGAGCATTTGGCCAGCCCAGAGAAGCCGAGCTGGTTGCCTTGAGTCTACATGGTTCTCATGTCGCGTTTAAGGCCAGCCCCCTGCTCGGTGTGGAGCTTCAATAGCGCAGAGCAGCGTCTACAGCAAACTACTCCTCGCAGACCGTGTGTGTGTGTGTGTGTACCGGACCAAACGACAGACAGACAGACAGACAGACATGGCAGAAGTCGCACCAGCACCCGCAGCCGCAGCGCCGGCCAAGGCACCCAAGAAGAAGGCAGCAGCCAAGCCCAAGAAAGCGGGACCCAGCGTAGGAGAACTCATCGTCAAGGCTGTGACCGCCTCCAAGGAGAGGAGCGGCGTGTCCCTGGCCGCGCTCAAGAAGACGCTGGCGGCAGGCGGCTACGACGTGGAGAAGAACAACTCCCGCGTCAAGATCGCAGTCAAGAGCCTCGTCACCAAGGGCACCCTGGTCCAGACCAAGGGCACCGGTGCATCCGGCTCCTTCAAGCTCAACAAGAAAGCCGTCGAGGCAAAGAAGCCCGCCAAGAAAACCGCAGTTCCCAAAGTAAAGAAGGTGGCCGCCAAGAAGCCCGCCGCGGCGAAGAAGCCCAAGAAGGTAGCAGCCAAGAAGGCCGTCGCCGCAAAGAAGTCCCCCAAGAAGGCCAAGAAGCCCGCTACACCCAAAAAGGCCGCCAAGAGCCCCAAGAAGGTGAAGAAGCCCGCCGCAGCGGCCAAGAAGGCGGCCAAGAGCCCCAAGAAGGCTACAAAGGCAGCCAAGCCCAAAGCCGCCAAGCCCAAGGCAGCCAAGGCCAAGAAGGCAGCCCCCAAGAAGAAGTAAACCTATTACAAACAGTGTTCTACTCGACACATGTTGTACCACAAAAGGCTCTTTTAAGAGCCACCCACCTCTTTCCATAGAAAGCGCATTGATTTCCATGTACTATCTGTCGTGAAAAAGAAATTACGCACACTAGGCTACTTTTACGCACACAACATCGTCCCACTCTGGGTGTGTGCGAAGGGAGAGGAATATAATAGAGGGCCAAAATGGCTTAGAAATTCGACCTCACGAGTGCACCCTCACCAGCCATTTGTATATGAGCCACTGGGCTATTCCCGTTCAGAGGCAGGCTGCTGTGATGTGTTACAAGTGCCATGTAATAACAATACTATAGTGGCTTCGAATTCAAACTCACGAGTGCACCCTCAACAGCCATATTTATATATGAGCCACTGGGCTATTCCCGTTCAGAGGCAGGCTGCTGTGATGTGTTACAAGTGCCATGTAATAACAATACTATAGTGGCTTCGATTTCAAACTCAAGAGTGCACCCTCACCAGCTGTTTGTTTCCCATTTGGAGAGAAATAATGTGAGGATTTCATGTCGGACATTTTGGCGCTCACGCGAAATGACACAAAGTAACAAAGTCGGAGGGACACAAAGTAGCCTCTCACTCGCTGCCTGTGGGTGGGAACCGGCTTAGGGCTGTCTGTCTGTCTGTCCCTCGCTCCAATTGGATAAGGCCACACCGGCCCGGTGGCCAATCGTTGCCTCTTGTGGCGAGGTATAAGTACGGCTCTCGAAGTGGCGAGCGGCTCATTCAGACTTTCTGTGACTTTCTCAAGATACCAATATGAGCGGAAGAGGCAAAACCGGAGGCAAGGCCAGGGCGAAGGCAAAGACCCGTTCATCCCGTGCCGGGCTCCAGTTCCCCGTGGGCCGTGTGCACAGGCTACTGCGCAAAGGCAACTACGCCGAGCGTGTGGGCGCTGGCGCACCAGTCTACCTGGCCGCCGTGCTCGAGTACCTGACTGCTGAGATCCTGGAGTTGGCCGGCAACGCTGCCCGTGACAACAAGAAGACTCGTATCATCCCCCGTCACCTGCAGCTGGCCGTCCGTAACGACGAGGAACTGAACAAACTGCTCGGCGGTGTGACCATCGCTCAGGGTGGTGTGTTGCCCAACATCCAGGCAGTGCTACTCCCCAAGAAGACCGAGAAGGCAGTCAAAGCCAAGTAAATTCGCTACTGCGACTTCAACTTGACTACTCAACCCCCAAAGGCTCTTTTAAGAGCCAACCACCTAGCTCTCCAAAAGCGCAAAGTACCTTTCTATGACCGCTACACATTGAGTGGGTGTATACACAACTATTTCGACATTCTGTGCCCACATGAGGCCTTCCATGAACAACAACACCTACTAGGCCTCGTTTGCCATAGCAGGCTAGCATTAGATTACAACGTGCCTATAAAGATGTCACTCTTGACTTTGGCGACTATTATTATGCGTAAAGGGCCGGCGGCGTCCTATTGCGCGCGCGCACCGGGAGTTTGAATTTTGGAGAGGCCGGGCCTCCCGTCCAATGGCCAACGGAGGAGGCCTGCGCAACGGGCCAATCGGGGTGGTGGGGAGATGGTGTCCAATCAGCAGGCGCCACTGCCGGCTTTATAAACTTCACATAGGCATTTCGAGGCTATACTCCCGACTGTCAGAGAAGCGCCATGGCCAGAACCAAGCAAACCGCTCGCAAATCCACCGGTGGCAAAGCCCCCAGGAAGCAGCTCGCCACTAAGGCTGCTCGCAAGAGTGCCCCGGCCACCGGCGGTGTGAAGAAGCCTCACCGTTACAGGCCCGGCACCGTGGCTCTGAGAGAGATCCGTCGTTACCAGAAGTCCACTGAGCTGCTCATCCGCAAGCTGCCCTTCCAGCGCCTGGTGCGAGAAATCGCCCAGGACTTCAAGACCGACCTGCGCTTCCAGAGTTCCGCTGTGATGGCCCTGCAGGAGGCTAGCGAGGCTTACCTGGTCGGCCTGTTCGAGGACACCAACCTGTGCGCCATCCACGCCAAGCGGGTGACCATCATGCCCAAGGACATCCAGCTGGCCCGCCGTATTCGCGGAGAGCGCGCATAAATGAGGATGACCTGAACTCCAAAATCCCCCAAAGGCTCTTTTAAGAGCCACCTCCATATTTCCATCAAAAAGGCACAATTGTTCCATGTATACACGCACCTCTACATTACCCACCATGTATGTTGTTCACTAACACGTCTAAAAGCTACGTATTGTACCTTTTCGTTGCCTGAAGTCTAGCTTCAATGTGTGTGTGTGTGTGTGTGTATATATATATATATATATATATATATATATATACAAC
>NW_028161555.1:90000-100000 GCF_964263955.1 Coregonus lavaretus | reverse complement strand
CTCTGGTCCAGCAGGTGGCGGTGAAAATAGTCCCTATAGGAGTTGACTCATTTCTTTGAGGTCCTAAATGAAGGATAGGGCGTCAACAGTGCATCTCGGCCTAACCCTGTTCCGGGCCCATTTCTTCACTCGATGCTTCCGGTGTTCTTCATCTCCTCTTCAATAGTCCTTCTCCACGTCTTCCTTCCCGTCTAGCCCTGTGCGTTCCACTGAAGTGTCTGTGTTTTTATGTCGTTAGGAGTTTTGCTCACTGCGTGTCCCCCTTCAATTTCCACTTTCTGTCCCAGTTGGGTAGCTATCCATTATACTGTAGCCTACTTACTACCAATGTCACTGTAGTCAAAGGTGATTTTCGATTATTATGTATGAGTATTATTATATATTGTGATATTATGATGTTCAAGCCTATAGGGTGTGGTAACAGGCCCTCTGTGATTTGTTGTTGTACTGTACATGTCAAGTATCTGCACTCTAGCCTAATTAGCCTAAACTGCTAGGGAAAAGTCACTTCCGGTCGTAGCTGTATCCCACCTAGTCAAAACCTTGTTAGTCCTTATCCTAAAAGGCACCCTCTGTTCCTCGATATACTCCACCGAGGGCCGGCAGCCAGTAAGTACAGGTAAGAGACAATTATGGCAACAATAAGTTGTCCTATGAAAGCTAGTCAAATGTGAGATGTTCAACTGCACTGAATGATAAAGTGGCAGTCTGTGCTCTTGGGCCCTTAAGGCATCAGTGCACCCCCCCAATTTGTCCCTTTTGAAATGAACAGTTGAGACGGGCCCTCTTTCTGTGGCCTTTCTTTGACGACACATCTGAGGCTATCCTGCGGCAATACAAATGATCAACATCATAACAATAATTCCATTATAAGAAGCTTTATTATTGGTTTGCTAAGAAAGGTACCATACAATATTGGCACATCACTATCACCTCTGTATGCGTAGGAAATCAATCCCTTCATTGTGTGTGTGTGTGTGTGTGTGTGTGTGGGTGTGTGTGTGTGGGTAAAGGTACGCCACTCTCGGTCTCACAGTTTATGCACACGGTCGTCTTTATGCAACAATATGGAAGACATTCCCAAATGTGCTTACATCATTGCGTAATGTCAGGGAGTCACACAAACAGTGTGTGCTGTTTGGCTGCAACACACATTAGGCATAAGGATGATGACAACTATTTTGTAAACGCTCCAGCTTGCAGAGGGATCACCACCCCTCCCATCCGCACCCCAGGTCCTCTTGGCCCCCTTACTGTCAGGCCGAGTGGTGTCTAGAGAAGAAAGAAGAAGAGTGATGTTTATTAATGACAGTCAATACGACACGTCCTTCCATAGCTAAACAGACTCATCCTACTAGGTCAGTGTTTCCCAACTCCAGCGGTAGAGTAGCCTACCCCCAACAATACCCATTTTTCTTGTAGCCCTGGAGAGCCACAGCTGACTGAACAACCTGTCACCTAATTAGCAAGTCCTCAATGAGTAAAATCAGGTGCAACAACAACAACAACAACAACAACAACAACAACAACAACAACAACAACAACAACAACAACAATATGAGGACAGGGACACAGTGTACTAGCTGATCTCCCAGTTGTCACCGTTTGGCCTTGTGTTCCACATAGCCTATATCAGTATTGGAGTATGTTTCCCGCGCACGGTAGTTGCTTTCACGTCACCTTTGTAATCGCTCCTCCCTAGTCCCCTAGAACGAGCGCCCTCCCCTTTGCAACGCCTCCGAACATATCACAGAGGCGCGCTTTCTGTGCCGATGGCCTCAATCAGGTCGACCAAACGCAGATAATAGCGCACCACGCACCGGCGCTGAAGTCATTCATTCACTTGAACTCAACTAGCGAACACACCATGTCTGGAAGAGGCAAAGGCGGCAAGGGACTTGGAAAAGGAGGCGCCAAGCGTCACCGAAAAGTTCTCCGCGATAACATCCAGGGAATCACCAAACCCGCTATCCGACGTCTGGCTCGCCGCGGCGGCGTGAAGCGTATTTCCGGTCTGATCTATGAGGAGACCCGCGGTGTCCTAAAGGTGTTCCTGGAGAACGTGATCCGTGACGCAGTCACCTACACCGAGCACGCCAAGAGGAAGACCGTTACCGCCATGGACGTGGTCTACGCTCTGAAACGACAGGGACGCACCCTGTACGGTTTCGGCGGTTAAACGCACTCTCTTCGGAACCTCAACACCCCGACTCGAACCCAAAGGCTCTTTTAAGAGCCACCCACATCCGCTTCAAAAGGGCCCATTCCATATAGTGTTTTTTTCTTTTCTTCCGTATGCTATTTGATAGGAAAGTATGAGCCACTTCGAGTGGACAGGGAGTATTAAATAGCGGATTCTAATGTCCCTTCCCGTTTTAGCGCACAGAGGGAGGCCTATATCTGACAGTGGCAAAGTGTAGTGACGTTGTTATTTTGGGTCAAGCAATAGTGGCATTTGGACAACATAAAACCACCACCCGTCGGTAGATGTGGCTCGAAAAGAGGGGGACAGCGTTCGCGCGCGCGCACACACACACACACACACACACACACAGTCCAAAATGGGAGCCCTATGTCTGACGGTGCCAACGTGGGCAATTCTATCACCAGCATTATGTGGCACAACAATCGTGCCATTCGGACAACTATTCAGGCCCCCCTTTTGAAACACACAATTCCCCATCGGTCACAGAGCATAGGCTATAGAGAGGAGGGAGGGGGTGAGGACCCGCGCGCGCGCCCTCAATTGTCTTTGTTCGGGAAGCTAGCCTCTGAGCGGAAGGCTCTTTTGAGCGCTAGAGCTCCACTGGGCAAATAGCAGGGGCGCCTACGAGCAAGCAGGGGAGTGTCCACGGCCGCCGACTTTGATTAGCTTCCTCTTCATAAGACGGGTAAGCGCCCTTCACCCCCTCATTCGTTTCTGAGAAGCAACGAGACATCATCATGCCCGAGCCAGCAAAGTCAGCGCCCAAGAAGGGCTCCAAGAAAGCCGTCACCAAGACCGCAGGGAAGGGCGGCAAGAAGCGCAGAAAGTCCAGGAAGGAGAGTTACGCCATCTACGTGTACAAGGTCCTGAAGCAGGTCCACCCCGACACCGGCATCTCCTCCAAGGCCATGGGAATCATGAACTCGTTCGTGAACGACATCTTCGAGCGTATCGCCGGAGAGTCCTCTCGCCTGGCCCACTACAACAAGCGTTCTACCATCACCTCTAGGGAGATCCAGACCGCCGTGCGCCTGCTACTCCCCGGTGAACTTGCCAAACACGCCGTGTCCGAGGGCACCAAGGCCGTAACCAAGTACACCAGCTCCAAGTAAACAGCGCATTTGGACTGCTCTACTAACCCAAAGGCTCTTTTAAGAGCCACCCACTCTGTCAGTAAAAAGAGCATTTCCATCGCCACCGAATGAATGCGCAGGTAGGCTGCGTTACATTGTATCATTGTTTAATGGGCGGCGCGCGCCGGCTCGGAGAACGGCTACATTGTATCATTTCCCCCGCCCGTTCCAGCGTAGGGGTTTAGCGCGCCTTTTTTGTTGTCTTTGCACGCTGAATAGTAACCCATGTTTGTCGGCCTCCATTCCAGGTGAAGGCAATGAAAAATGGCACCATTTGACAAAGGGTGTAAATAAAAAAAGCAGTCTGTTGGGTTTGAATGGAAAGAAATGCCTTTTGTCGTTTAATGAGCGGATAGTCATTTTGAGTCGACTTCCTGAATCGGTAGGACACGGACGGGGAGAATGGACGCTCCATCATTGGACTATACCCTAATGATGTGAATGAGAACGATAATGGCAAGAATAAAAAGGGGGTGAATAATCCCGTCTAGGAAGAATAGGAGTAGGCATATATATATATATATATATATACGTAGCCCTTATTGCCAACGGGTCATTTCCGGTCCAGGTCGCATCATACATATATAGTCCCCTGTAGCTCAGTTGGTAGAGCACTGCGCTTGCAACGCCAGGGTTGCGGGTTCGTTTCCCAAGGGGGGCCAGTATGAAAATGTAGGCACACACTTAACTGTAAGTGGCTCTGGATAAGATCGTCTGCTACATGACTCAAAATGTCCATGTAAAGTGTAGTACATTTGAGGCACATAGTGTATTTTCCTTCCTACTACCCTCATGAGGCAACAGGATAAATATAATAATATAATATGCCATTTAGCAGACGCTTTTATCCAAAGCGACTTACAGTCATGCGTGCATACATTTTTGTGTATGGGTGGTCCCGGGGATCGAACCCACTACCTTGGCGTTACAAGCGCCGTGCTCTACCAGCTAAGGCAGTTGCTTCCACGTGAGGATATGAATGTGTCTGTAGGCCAAGTCACAGTATAACACAGTGAGCGAGCGGGCGGCCCTTGCGATAGTCGTTGGAGCAGCAGCGGATCCCAATGACTACCTTGGGGATAGCCTATACATTTACATTTTAGTCATTTAGCAGACACTCTTATCCAGAGCGACTTACATGAGCAATTAGGGTTAAGTGCCTTGCTCAAGGGCACATCGACAGATTTTTCACCTAGTCGCCTCGGGGATTAGAACCAGCCACCTTTCGGTTACTGGCACAACGCTCTTAACCACTCTTAACCACTAAGCTACCTGCCGCCCCATACATATATACAACAAGGAAAAGAAAAGAGGCCGCAATCAACCTTCTGACCCACATGCACCTGCTGGGATTCTTCTCCCAGTCCAACCACATATGCAGCCCTTGTCCCACTTGGGGGGAGAGAGAGAGAGAGAGACAGACAGAGAGAGAGACTCCCTCTATCTAGGCCTATATCAACGCGCCATGACCCATGGGGCGCCAGCCTCCATAGCGCCAGCCAGACACCAAGACCCACAGACACAAAGACCGAGGCGAGTCACGCTGCGGAGTCAAGCAGGTGAACAATATATTAGTAGAGACAGCCAACCTACCTACCTACCTACCTACCTACCAGAAGACAACACACAATCTCACTGTGTAGAAATAGTAGGCTACAAATACAACAACAACAACACTCACACTGCCAGTGCACAAAAAGTACTAATACAATAACACACACACACACATAGTGCAAGTAAGCATGTCGTAGGACTGTTTATACCATGTGGATCCTGTACATATGACGAATACAACCTGAAACTTGAGGTACAACACTAGTCTCAGCCAGGCCTCACAGGTGCATGTGTTTTAAGGTCCCCAAAAGAGCGCTTCTTTAAAACACCCCTGACCACATCAGGGGACCCCAAACCATTTGATTCCCTTGCCAGACATCTCGGCTCACTACACAACAAGTGCTGCTCGCAATCGGATGCACTTTTAGGCCATTTAGGAGACAAATAGCACAGGAAAACCAGTGCGCACCGCTCCACCCGACAGTCGAACGGTGAGGTTTTGAGCGAGCCGCAACAAAATGCACGGCCCTTCCGCGGTCTGCTCGCTGGGCCGTTCGCTTTTGGACCAAAAACACGGCTCCGTCGGTGACTTTCGGGCCGATATAGGCGAACAGAAAACACAAGTGAAAGAGCATTTGGCCAGCCCAGAGAAGCCGAGCTGGTTGCCTTGAGTCTACATGGTTCTCATGTCGCGTTTAAGGCCAGCCCCCTGCTCGGTGTGGAGCTTCAATAGCGCAGAGCAGCGTCTACAGCAAACTACTCCTCGCAGACCGTGTGTGTGTGTGTGTACCGGACCAAACGACAGACAGACAGACAGACAGACATGGCAGAAGTCGCACCAGCACCCGCAGCCGCAGCGCCGGCCAAGGCACCCAAGAAGAAGGCAGCAGCCAAGCCCAAGAAAGCGGGACCCAGCGTAGGAGAACTCATCGTCAAGGCTGTGACCGCCTCCAAGGAGAGGAGCGGCGTGTCCCTGGCCGCGCTCAAGAAGACGCTGGCGGCAGGCGGCTACGACGTGGAGAAGAACAACTCCCGCGTCAAGATCGCAGTCAAGAGCCTCGTCACCAAGGGCACCCTGGTCCAGACCAAGGGCACCGGTGCATCCGGCTCCTTCAAGCTCAACAAGAAAGCCGTCGAGGCAAAGAAGCCCGCCAAGAAAACCGCAGTTCCCAAAGTAAAGAAGGTGGCCGCCAAGAAGCCCGCCGCGGCGAAGAAGCCCAAGAAGGTAGCAGCCAAGAAGGCCGTCGCCGCAAAGAAGTCCCCCAAGAAGGCCAAGAAGCCCGCTACACCCAAAAAGGCCGCCAAGAGCCCCAAGAAGGTGAAGAAGCCCGCCGCAGCGGCCAAGAAGGCGGCCAAGAGCCCCAAGAAGGCTACAAAGGCAGCCAAGCCCAAAGCCGCCAAGCCCAAGGCAGCCAAGGCCAAGAAGGCAGCCCCCAAGAAGAAGTAAACCTATTACAAACAGTGTTCTACTCGACACATGTTGTACCACAAAAGGCTCTTTTAAGAGCCACCCACCTCTTTCCATAGAAAGCGCATTGATTTCCATGTACTATCTGTCGTGAAAAAGAAATTACGCACACTAGGCTACTTTTACGCACACAACATCGTCCCACTCTGGGTGTGTGCGAAGGGAGAGGAATATAATAGAGGGCCAAAATGGCTTAGAAATTCGACCTCACGAGTGCACCCTCACCAGCCATTTGTATATGAGCCACTGGGCTATTCCCGTTCAGAGGCAGGCTGCTGTGATGTGTTACAAGTGCCATGTAATAACAATACTATAGTGGCTTCGAATTCAAACTCACGAGTGCACCCTCAACAGCCATATTTATATATGAGCCACTGGGCTATTCCCGTTCAGAGGCAGGCTGCTGTGATGTGTTACAAGTGCCATGTAATAACAATACTATAGTGGCTTCGATTTCAAACTCAAGAGTGCACCCTCACCAGCTGTTTGTTTCCCATTTGGAGAGAAATAATGTGAGGATTTCATGTCGGACATTTTGGCGCTCACGCGAAATGACACAAAGTAACAAAGTCGGAGGGACACAAAGTAGCCTCTCACTCGCTGCCTGTGGGTGGGAACCGGCTTAGGGCTGTCTGTCTGTCTGTCCCTCGCTCCAATTGGATAAGGCCACACCGGCCCGGTGGCCAATCGTTGCCTCTTGTGGCGAGGTATAAGTACGGCTCTCGAAGTGGCGAGCGGCTCATTCAGACTTTCTGTGACTTTCTCAAGATACCAATATGAGCGGAAGAGGCAAAACCGGAGGCAAGGCCAGGGCGAAGGCAAAGACCCGTTCATCCCGTGCCGGGCTCCAGTTCCCCGTGGGCCGTGTGCACAGGCTACTGCGCAAAGGCAACTACGCCGAGCGTGTGGGCGCTGGCGCACCAGTCTACCTGGCCGCCGTGCTCGAGTACCTGACTGCTGAGATCCTGGAGTTGGCCGGCAACGCTGCCCGTGACAACAAGAAGACTCGTATCATCCCCCGTCACCTGCAGCTGGCCGTCCGTAACGACGAGGAACTGAACAAACTGCTCGGCGGTGTGACCATCGCTCAGGGTGGTGTGTTGCCCAACATCCAGGCAGTGCTACTCCCCAAGAAGACCGAGAAGGCAGTCAAAGCCAAGTAAATTCGCTACTGCGACTTCAACTTGACTACTCAACCCCCAAAGGCTCTTTTAAGAGCCAA
The DNA here is from genome assembly GCF_964263955.1 of Coregonus lavaretus. NCBI lineage: Eukaryota > Metazoa > Chordata > Actinopteri > Salmoniformes > Salmonidae > Coregonus > Coregonus lavaretus. Next base: position 92,417 of record NW_028161555.1, on the reverse strand, counting down.
CCACCTAGCTCTCCAAAAGCGCAAAGTACCTTTCTATGACCGCTACACATTGAGTGGGTGTATACACAACTATTTCGACATTCTGTGCCCACATGAGGCCTTCCATGAACAACAACACCTACTAGGCCTCGTTTGCCATAGCAGGCTAGCATTAGATTACAACGTGCCTATAAAGATGTCACTCTTGACTTTGGCGACTATTATTATGCGTAAAGGGCCGGCGGCGTCCTATTGCGCGCGCGCACCGGGAGTTTGAATTTTGGAGAGGCCGGGCCTCCCGTCCAATGGCCAACGGAGGAGGCCTGCGCAACGGGCCAATCGGGGTGGTGGGGAGATGGTGTCCAATCAGCAGGCGCCACTGCCGGCTTTATAAACTTCACATAGGCATTTCGAGGCTATACTCCCGACTGTCAGAGAAGCGCCATGGCCAGAACCAAGCAAACCGCTCGCAAATCCACCGGTGGCAAAGCCCCCAGGAAGCAGCTCGCCACTAAGGCTGCTCGCAAGAGTGCCCCGGCCACCGGCGGTGTGAAGAAGCCTCACCGTTACAGGCCCGGCACCGTGGCTCTGAGAGAGATCCGTCGTTACCAGAAGTCCACTGAGCTGCTCATCCGCAAGCTGCCCTTCCAGCGCCTGGTGCGAGAAATCGCCCAGGACTTCAAGACCGACCTGCGCTTCCAGAGTTCCGCTGTGATGGCCCTGCAGGAGGCTAGCGAGGCTTACCTGGTCGGCCTGTTCGAGGACACCAACCTGTGCGCCATCCACGCCAAGCGGGTGACCATCATGCCCAAGGACATCCAGCTGGCCCGCCGTATTCGCGGAGAGCGCGCATAAATGAGGATGACCTGAACTCCAAAATCCCCCAAAGGCTCTTTTAAGAGCCACCTCCATATTTCCATCAAAAAGGCACAATTGTTCCATGTATACACGCACCTCTACATTACCCACCATGTATGTTGTTCACTAACACGTCTAAAAGCTACGTATTGTACCTTTTCGTTGCCTGAAGTCTAGCTTCAATGTGTGTGTGTGTGTGTGTGTGTGTGTGTGTGTGTGTGTGTATATATATATATATATATATATATATATATATATACAACCGTCTGGCATCATCCACTTACTTTGGACTATAGTAGCACAGTAAAATGCTTTACAAAGGAGGGGGAAAAGAAACGAGTGATAATATAGGCCGAATAGTTACAAGAATTGTGTTCAGATGAATAATTGACACTATTAGTTGTGTGTCATTAGTTGCCTTGAATGCAGTCCAGAAGAAACATTGCATGCCAACTTCCTTTGAAAGTCCCATGTTGCAGTGCTGCTGAGAGACTCATGCAGAGGCCCAAACTTTACAGTGGAGCACGGAGGCCATCTTGTGGTTAAATGTGGGTACTGCACCTCATGGTCATTTGCTCTTTAGGCCAGCGTTTCCCAAACGCGGTCCTGGGGTCCCCAAGGGGTGCGCGTTTTGCGTTTTGCCCTAACACTCCACAGCTGATTCTAATACTCCCAGCTTGATGATGATGAGTTGATTATTTGAATCAGCTGTGTAGTGCTGGGGCAAAAACTCCCAAAACGTGGCCTGAGTTTGGGAATCCCTGCTTTAGGCTAATACTAGCCTATTAGGATGACTTGGTTCGATCGCTTTAATGGCAACTGCTAAACTCTAGTTTTCACTAATTACTTGTCCCAGGTCACCATTATGAATCCAATAGCAAAACAAATGTTTCAAAATTGCTCAATAGTGAAAAAAGGCCAGGAAACGATGGGTTCTCAGCAATATTTCACCAACAACCAATCACTATTCAAGCATAGACATTAGGATCATCAACAAATATTCCTAAGTCATACTACAAAAGGGTTGTAACGAAATGGATTTGTCTGTTCAATGCAAGTTCAACGTCAAAGAAAAAGTGCATCACCACAACAAACGTGTCTTTAGATACACTGTAAAAAATGACTTTGTGGAATGTACTCAAGCTATTACAGTCAACAAAGGCACACGTCATATTATTGAGTAGATCTTTTTGCTTGTTTTTATGAGTAGATAAGCTTGAGTAAGTTGAGTTGATGTGGTCCAATACATTGAGTAAAGATGATAGAGACGTAAAAAGGATTATATTACGTTGATTCGACTCAAATAGACACTGAGAGACTGAGAGAGAGAGAGAGAGACTGAGAGAGTGAGTGAGTGAGAGAGAGAGAGACTGAGAGAGTGAGTGAGTGAGTGAGATAGACTGAGAGAGAGAGAGAGTGAGTGAGTGAGTGAGAGAGAGTGAGTGAGTGAGTGAGTGAGAGAGAGAGAGAGAGACTGAGAGAGAGAGAGTGTGAGTGAGTGAGACTGAGAGACTGAGAGAGTGAGTGAGAGAGTGAGTGAGTGAGTGAGAGAGACTGAGAGACAGAGAGTGAGTGAGAGA
>NW_028161555.1:72500-87500 GCF_964263955.1 Coregonus lavaretus | reverse complement strand
GAAGCTTTTGTTTTGATTGAAGAGCAAGAAAAGTATTCATTTGTTCCACTTCTTTCCCTTCTAAATGCGGTTGCCTAAGGACAGGCAGTATGCACATATCTAAATGTTATGAAAAAATCAGTATTTTTTTGCCACTCAGAACACAGACATTTACCTTAAGGGGAGTTACCCTCATTTTAGACTTACATTTACATTTTAGTCATTTAGCAGACGCTCTTATCCAGAGCGACTTACAGTTTAGTGAATACACTTTTTTTTTTATACTGGCCCCCCGTGGGAATCGACCCCACAACGCTGGCATTGCAAACGCCATGCTCGCCATCAACTGAGCTACATCCCTGCCGGCCATTCCCTCCCCTACCCTGGACGACTGCTGGGCCAATTGTGCGCCGCCCATGAGTCTCCCGGGTCGCGGCCGGCTGCGACAGAGCCTGGATTCGACCCAGGATCTCTAGTGGCACAGTTAGCACTGCGATGCAGTGCCTTAGACCACTGCGCCACTCAGGAGCAACACTTCCCAAGCATACATTTTCATGACAGCGTTCCTAATCTGCAGTAGGCAATTACTGCAGTAGCAGTTGAAAATCGGTAGGTTAACACCAAACCGTGAGGTTATTATGAATTCAGAGCAGTCGGATGAAGTCATAGTCAAATACATTTGAACAAATGACCAACAATATCACACGGAAAGTGATGTGAGCATTGCATTGTGGAAAGCAATGACTTTACAAGAACACGTATTGCAACGCGAGGCATGTATTTCTAGATTAAACACTGATTCAGTGTGATGAACAAGTACATGTATGATTTGGTGTGCTCTACTTGAACACGCGCTTAGAGTTTTGAAACCACTGCCTATATGAGGAGCTGTCGTTGTTTGTTTTATTACCACATACTTATGGAAATTGCACCGGTTGAGAGATGATGGCTCTCTTGTGCCTACAGTGAAGGGTACTTCTGATCCAGCAGGTGGTGCTAAGATCCCTCCCTATATGACTTGAATGATGAGTTGATTTATTCCTTATAGCTCCTAATGATTTTAAGGCCAGTGTTGGCAAACATGACTTCTGCTCCAGCAGGTGGCCATGAAATCCCCCCCTATATGACTTGACTGACCAGGTAGTTGATGGACTCCTTATAGCTCTTAATGATCTCAAGCAGAGTGTTGGCCACATGACCTCTGGTCCAGCAGGTGGCGGTGAAAATAGTCCCTATAGGAGTTGACTCATTTCTTTGAGGTCCTAAATGAAGGATAGGGCGTCAACAGTGCATCTCGGCCTAACCCTGTTCCGGGCCCATTTCTTCACTCGATGCTTCCGGTGTTCTTCATCTCCTCTTCAATAGTCCTTCTCCACGTCTTCCTTCCCGTCTAGCCCTGTGCGTTCCACTGAAGTGTCTGTGTTTTTATGTCGTTAGGAGTTTTGCTCACTGCGTGTCCCCCTTCAATTTCCACTTTCTGTCCCAGTTGGGTAGCTATCCATTATACTGTAGCCTACTTACTACCAATGTCACTGTAGTCAAAGGTGATTTTCGATTATTATGTATGAGTATTATTATATATTGTGATATTATGATGTTCAAGCCTATAGGGTGTGGTAACAGGCCCTCTGTGATTTGTTGTTGTACTGTACATGTCAAGTATCTGCACTCTAGCCTAATTAGCCTAAACTGCTAGGGAAAAGTCACTTCCGGTCGTAGCTGTATCCCACCTAGTCAAAACCTTGTTAGTCCTTATCCTAAAAGGCACCCTCTGTTCCTCGATATACTCCACCGAGGGCCGGCAGCCAGTAAGTACAGGTAAGAGACAATTATGGCAACAATAAGTTGTCCTATGAAAGCTAGTCAAATGTGAGATGTTCAACTGCACTGAATGATAAAGTGGCAGTCTGTGCTCTTGGGCCCTTAAGGCATCAGTGCACCCCCCCAATTTGTCCCTTTTGAAATGAACAGTTGAGACGGGCCCTCTTTCTGTGGCCTTTCTTTGACGACACATCTGAGGCTATCCTGCGGCAATACAAATGATCAACATCATAACAATAATTCCATTATAAGAAGCTTTATTATTGGTTTGCTAAGAAAGGTACCATACAATATTGGCACATCACTATCACCTCTGTATGCGTAGGAAATCAATCCCTTCATTGTGTGTGTGTGTGTGTGTGTGTGTGTGGGTGTGTGTGTGTGGGTAAAGGTACGCCACTCTCGGTCTCACAGTTTATGCACACGGTCGTCTTTATGCAACAATATGGAAGACATTCCCAAATGTGCTTACATCATTGCGTAATGTCAGGGAGTCACACAAACAGTGTGTGCTGTTTGGCTGCAACACACATTAGGCATAAGGATGATGACAACTATTTTGTAAACGCTCCAGCTTGCAGAGGGATCACCACCCCTCCCATCCGCACCCCAGGTCCTCTTGGCCCCCTTACTGTCAGGCCGAGTGGTGTCTAGAGAAGAAAGAAGAAGAGTGATGTTTATTAATGACAGTCAATACGACACGTCCTTCCATAGCTAAACAGACTCATCCTACTAGGTCAGTGTTTCCCAACTCCAGCGGTAGAGTAGCCTACCCCCAACAATACCCATTTTTCTTGTAGCCCTGGAGAGCCACAGCTGACTGAACAACCTGTCACCTAATTAGCAAGTCCTCAATGAGTAAAATCAGGTGCAACAACAACAACAACAACAACAACAACAACAACAACAACAACAACAACAACAACAACAATATGAGGACAGGGACACAGTGTACTAGCTGATCTCCCAGTTGTCACCGTTTGGCCTTGTGTTCCACATAGCCTATATCAGTATTGGAGTATGTTTCCCGCGCACGGTAGTTGCTTTCACGTCACCTTTGTAATCGCTCCTCCCTAGTCCCCTAGAACGAGCGCCCTCCCCTTTGCAACGCCTCCGAACATATCACAGAGGCGCGCTTTCTGTGCCGATGGCCTCAATCAGGTCGACCAAACGCAGATAATAGCGCACCACGCACCGGCGCTGAAGTCATTCATTCACTTGAACTCAACTAGCGAACACACCATGTCTGGAAGAGGCAAAGGCGGCAAGGGACTTGGAAAAGGAGGCGCCAAGCGTCACCGAAAAGTTCTCCGCGATAACATCCAGGGAATCACCAAACCCGCTATCCGACGTCTGGCTCGCCGCGGCGGCGTGAAGCGTATTTCCGGTCTGATCTATGAGGAGACCCGCGGTGTCCTAAAGGTGTTCCTGGAGAACGTGATCCGTGACGCAGTCACCTACACCGAGCACGCCAAGAGGAAGACCGTTACCGCCATGGACGTGGTCTACGCTCTGAAACGACAGGGACGCACCCTGTACGGTTTCGGCGGTTAAACGCACTCTCTTCGGAACCTCAACACCCCGACTCGAACCCAAAGGCTCTTTTAAGAGCCACCCACATCCGCTTCAAAAGGGCCCATTCCATATAGTGTTTTTTTCTTTTCTTCCGTATGCTATTTGATAGGAAAGTATGAGCCACTTCGAGTGGACAGGGAGTATTAAATAGCGGATTCTAATGTCCCTTCCCGTTTTAGCGCACAGAGGGAGGCCTATATCTGACAGTGGCAAAGTGTAGTGACGTTGTTCTATATCGTGGAGCTCCGCCCCATAGGGGAGCTATGCTCCTAGTGGTTTACCCTCTGCCCTAGGGCAGAACAGCCTGAAGCAAATTTATGCACACACCTACAGCCAATAGGAGTACAGGTGTCCCTATATAAGGAACCCCGTTCCATCAATCTGCCTCCCATTATCTTCAGCGACTGGACTAGAGTGAAGAAGCCTAGAAGACTCAAGAAGAATTTCGTCGTTGACTGCCAGCCGTCAACGTCTTCTAAATGAGCACGCCAAGTTATCCACCCCCAAAGGCCCTTTTCAGGGCCCTGTGCCGCTGTACCTCCATGGCAACCACGGACCCCCACGACCTATGTTTCGTGTGTTTGGGACCGCTGCATGCCAAGGATGGTCTCGGCGACCCTCCTAATTGCGCCTCCTGCGCTCTCCTTCCTATGAAGGAGAGAAAGCAGCGCTGGGCGTTTTTCAAGGAGGATGTCCCTCTTGATGATGCAATGTCCGTGCTCGCCTCTGGCTCAGAGGCATCAGCGGGCAGTGCGGAATCAGAGGATGACAGGGAGAGCGCCGAGCCGGATGTCCCAGTGGGGCAATCCAGAGCTCTGGCGCCAGCCTTTAAGACCCCCTTTCCATCGGGAAGCGTGAGGTCTGAAGGTTCCCTGTGCGAGGAAGACATGAGCTCTGTTAGGTCAGAGGCTCTGTCCTTCGCGGCTGCCTCTCTGCGTTCGGACTTTCCCGAACTCATTGAGAAGGCGGCCACTCGACTGGAGATTGCGCTGCCCCCACCTCCCCCTCCAATGGAGGTGGATTTGATGGAGGGCGGCCCCTACTCCAAGCCAAGAAGGGCGGCTGAGCCAATGGCTCCAGCCTTGCCCTCTCTTGGCAAATATGTCGAGGGCTCGTGGGGGGCACCTCTGGCGGCGCGTTCGCCGGCCAGAGTGTACACCCCATTCACCAGAGTGGCTGGATATGAGTGGGCGGCTAGGGGAATCCCCAGGCTCGAAGGCGCCATGACGGCGTTCCTAGTGCCGGGTTCGAGTCCCTGGGCAGCCTCCAAGAAGGCCACCCTGCCAGCACAGAAGGACAGGTTCACAGCCCAGTTGGCTGAGAAATCCTTCACGCTGGGAGCCCAGAGCGTTGCGGCGGCGAACAACATCGCCCTCCTCGCGGCCTCCCTGTCCCGTCTCACAACGGGCAGGTCTGAGATGACCAGCGAGGAAGTGGAGGAGGCCTCCAGGATTTCCGGAGCCATCCTCCACCTGACGCAAGCGGTTGCTATATGTGCGGGCAGGACCATGGCCACCTCGGTGGTCACGGAGCGGCACCTCTGGCTGTCGATGACGGCTATGAAGGAGACCGACAGAGCATCCTTGCTCAACGCCCCCGTCTCCAGCGAAGGCCTATTTGGCCTCGCTGTGAAGGACGCCACAGAACGCATCGCCAAGTTGGACGAGGAGAGGAAGCACCTGGCGAAGCATTTGCCGCTGGCAATGAAGGCCAGCAGAGCCCCAGCCAACCCGTCCACCTCTAACGCCCCCAGTAAATCCGCTGGGAGGCGAAGGGCCAGGCGACAGACGCACACCCCAGGCGGCAGGAGAGCGGGCTCGGCCCCTCCAGCAGCGACGGTGACGGCGTCGGTTCCGCCGGCAAGAGAGGTCGTCCAGAAGCCAGCCGGGCAGCACCAGAAGGTCTCCCAAAAGAGGCGGCATCTTTGACGAGGCGAGGGGGAGAGAGCAGAGGACGGCCCGGCGCGTGACGCAGAGGGGCCTACTGTTCCCCCCCACCCCACTGTTCAGGGCGTGGAGGGCTGTTTTTATAATTATGTGAATAAAGAGATGATTCTCACTGACATTGTCAAAGAAGGACATTTATTCCATAAGGTTAAGAACACTTCACGTTCTATGTCTCTCCCTCACCATCTTGAGTGTAGCTCAACCCACTTAGAGTGTGTAGCTGAGCGCGCTCAAGAGAGGAAAAGGGTAAAGGTAGCAAGGCACTGCCTTAGCTCACCTAATAAAGATCTCTTACTACAGACTCCTAGGAGCTCTGTAGTAAAGGTCTCTCATAGCAGGCAGCTGTCTCTGTCCCAATGTGACATGAAGGCGCAGCCGCTAGCCGGGAAGAACGCCTTGCTGCAGGCTAATGCCTCAGCCGGCGCAGTTCAGACCCGTGCGACATTCACGGAGAGCGGGAATACCAGAGTTACAGGTGTAACCAAGGTATGGACGCCTCCGGTCTATCATGAACGTATCAATGCCCAGGGCTCTGAGCGCAGCCCACCACTCACTGAGTGTGTTGTTGAGCAGCCGCATGAGACCAGTAAAGAGGTGTTATGGCACCACCGTGTGGTACCAGTCAGAGATTACACCTTTCAGACTCAGATGAGTACTGTAATGGATGGGTCTCATGGCAAGCGGCAGTCTCAGTCAGACAATGACGTGATGACGCAATCGCTATCCGGGGAGAGCGCGCTGTCTCAGGTTAATGCCTCAGACAGCGCAGTTCAGAACCGTGCTGCGTTCACGGAGGGCCGGATTACTGGAGTTACGGGCGTAACTAACGTATCAAGGCCTCCGATTCACGAACCAGCTGATGTTTCCTCTCCCTTTCGAGGGGGGCCCCCCCTGGGCTATTCCACCAACTCAGTGCTGGGGAATAGCGGCGGCAAGGGCCATAGAGGAATACAGGTCCTTCCTACTGGACGTAAAAGAGCTTCGTGCACGTCCGCTTTCTCTGCATTGCTGGCAGTGGCAACGAAGCTGTACCCTCTCACGCTGGCTAGAACAGACGTTAGAGAAGGGTTATGCCCTCCAATTCCATCGGACCCCACCCCCGTTTCGGGGAGTGGTGGAAACGGTGATGAAAACGCCGGACAAAGTAGCCGCTCTGATATCAGAGATCACGGAACTTTTGGCGAAGGAGGCGGTCACAGTAGTTCCCCGAGAGCAAAGGAACAAGGGGCTCTATTCGCCCTATTTCCTAGTGCCCAAAAAGACGGGGGGAGTGAGGCCGATTTTGGATTTACGCATTCTCAACGAGAGCATAACCAAACGGCCCTTTCGAATGCTGACGACAAAACGTCTACTGGAATGTGTCCAGAAGGGAGACTTTTGTACAAGCATAGACCTAAAGGACGCGTACTTTCATGTGCCGATTCAATTTCGCCACAGAAAGTTTCTGCGGTTCGCCTTTCAAGGGGTGGCGTACGAGTTCACGAGGATGCCGTTTGGGTACGCCCTGGCACCTCGAACGTTTTCCAAATGTGTGGAGGCGGCATTGGAACCGCTGCGTCGTCAAGGGATAAGGATATTAGCCTACCTAGACGACCTGCTGGTTCTCGCCCCGTCAGCAGAGCTGGCGTTCACGCACACGACACAGACAGTGATTCATCTCACGCGTCTGGGGTTCGCTGTGAATTGGAAAAAGAGCGCACCCTGGCCCAGTCATCAGATTGTCTACCTGGGACTACAGCTAGACACTGTAATGATGAGGGCGCGAATATCGGACCCTCGAAGGGCAGCATTGGTACTAGCCCTGAGGAAGTGTCGTCCGAATCACACAGTAACGGCGTTATCGATCATGTCACTTTTGGGTCTCATGTCGGCAGCCCACTCTGTGGTACCGCTGGGGCTTCTGCACATGCGCAGAACACAGCGGTGGTTCGCCCAACTAAGACTAGACCCAGTGCGTCAACGTCATCGGTTGGTGGTGGTTCCTCTCTCGCTAAGAGCAGACCTGGACTATTGGAGGAACCCGTGCGTTCTCACGCACGGAGTCCCGATGGGCAAGGTGTCATCCTACATTCCAGTGTATACAGATGCCTGTCTGACTGGATGGGGAGGGACATGTCAGTCTCAAGCGATAGGTGGTGCATGGCCTCAATCAGGTCGGCACATAAACCTCTTGGAGTTGGAAACGGTTCGACTGGTTCTGAACCACTTCGCGTCTACCCTTCGGGGTCGCGATGTGTTGGTTTGGTCAGACAACCGGACCACAGTAGCTCACATAAATCGCCAGGGAGGGGTCAGGTCTCCTGCCCTCCACAGGGCGGCAGAGGAATTGTGGCTGTGGGCTCACAAGCACCTTCGCTCGTTGAGAGCAGCGCACATTCCGGGCTACTTGAACGTAGGGGCAGATCTCATGTCAAGAGGGGGTCCTCGAGACGACGAGTGGTGTCTGCACCCAGACATTGTTCTCCAAATTTGGGAACAATTCGGGAGAGCCGAGGTGGATCTGTTCGCGTCACGTGTGAACGCGCAGTGTCCCCTATGGTTCTCCCTGAGACAACAGGACGAGCCGCCATTGGGAAGAGACGCGTTCGCGCACTGCCCGTGGCCGAAAGTTCTCCTGTATGCATTCCCTCCGCTGTCTTGCATTCTCCCACTGCTAGCCAGGGTGAGATCAGAGGAGCTAACAGTGATACTGATAGCGCCCGATCGCCCGGGGGCTCCGTGGTTTGCAGAGATGAGTCAGATGTTGATTGTGCCACCTTGGACAATTCCACATCGACGAGACGCGTTGAGCCAGGCGGGAGGCTCGATAGGGCAGTGGCCCATAATCGGTCAACCACTGAGGGCTTGGTTCCTGAACGGGACAGGTTGAAGCGCCGTGGGTTATCTGATGCAGTGATCAGAACCATACAGAGCGCTAGGGCCAGTTCCACTTCCAGGATGTACACGAGCAGATGGAATGTTTTCTCACAGTGGTGTAACACACAGGACGTAGACCCCATGAGCTGTCAGGTAGAGAGTGTGCTCTCATTCCTGCAGTTTATGTTTGATAAGCAGAAATCGCCCTCCACCATTCGAGTGTTTGCAGCGGCAATTTCAGCTGGTCATGAAGGGTTTAACGGGAAAAACCTGTTTAGTCATCCATTAGTGAAACGTTTCTTATTGGGAACGCGACGGCTTAGGCCAATGCCTAGAGCTACGCTGCCCCGGTGGGATTTGGCTTTGGTTCTCGAAGCGCTATGTAAGTCGCCGTTCGAGCCATTGAATCAAATACCCCTCAAGATGCTGTCTATCAAGACGGCGCTGTTGCTCGCCTTGACTACTGCTAAACGAGTCAGCGATTTGTGTGCACTGTCGACGAGACCCGACTGCCTAGCCATTAATGGCGATCTGAGCAGAGCGGTGTTACGTCCTAACCCGACATTTGTGCCGAAGGTTATTAACAGTGCATATAGATCGCAGATCGTGGAATTGTGGGCTTTTCATCCCCCTCCCCATGGGGAGAGGAGTGAGGAAAAGCTTCACTGTCTGTGCCCAGTACGCGCTTTGGCGTGTTACGTTAGGCGCACAGCGGCGGTTAGGTCATCGCCTCAGCTGTTTGTGTGTCACGGTGCGGCTGCATTGGGTAGACCACTTTCAAAACAGCGTTTGTCTCATTGGCTTTGTGAAGGCATTGAGAAGGCGTACGAGGCGGCGGGGCAACAACCGCCTCAGGGTATTAGAGCGCACTCCACTCGTGGAGTAGCAGCTTCTACTGCTCTTTTCAGAGGAACAGAGGTAGAGGATATTTGTAGAGCAGCGTCATGGTCGACACCGTCTCCTTTTATCCGTTTCTATCTGTTGGATATGTCTTCTAACTCTTTGGCTCGGTCTGTACTCAGCGTGGCTGAAGGGAGATCATGAGCAGAATAGAGAAGAAAGCAGGATTGTGAATAAGTTCATAAGTCCGCTTTTATTAGAAGTAACATATTATGGACATGTTTTCTAACTCTTGTGTTCGATCAAATTTCAGCAGAGCTGAAAGGCGTTCTTGAGCAAGAAAAAGAGGACAGAGTAGGACCTTGGACAGGTTCCAATCAGGTCCGCTCTGGTTAGGAAGACTTATGTCAAGGATAAGCCCTTTAACTCCAATCTCGATTGCACTCAGCACAGCTGAAAGAGAATCTTGAGCTAGAGGAGGGAGAAGCAGGATGATAGACTGGTCTCTATCAGGTCCGCTTTGGATGAAGAGCATAGTCTGTGGCATGTCTCCTGTCTGACAGTGTCAGCATATAGAAACATGTATTGAATGGACAGAATGTGAGGTCATCTATCTGAGGTTCAGTTTAGTATGACTGGTATATATTTTGTTCATAGAATATTGAGGCACGGCTATCTGCTAGTCAGATTAGCACGGCGTCTATTCTATTGATCTGCCCAATAGCCATTGACATTGTCATTGAGCTAGAGGGGGCGGGTCTATAACCAATGACGCGGTATATTGTGACGCCCTAATGGGTTTTTTAGTCGCAGTACTGCGAGAATTGGTTGCAGTCATTGCTGGGCTTGACCTTTTTCATTTTTTAATGGGAAGTGTTAGGCTCGGCAGGGAGTACATTTTGGAGCGTTTCGCTCCGCCTTAAACCACTAGGAGCATAGCTCCCCTATGGGGCGGAGCTCCACGATATAGAACGACTAGTTACCGGAGTGTAACTCCAGTTCTATGAGTGGAGCGGAGCCCCATAGGACTTAAGGCCCTACCGATCCTCTCTAGTCTCGCTGAAGATAATATCTCGGGAGGCAGATTGATGGAACGGGGTTCCTTATATAGGGACACCTGTACTCCTATTGGCTGTAGGTGTGTGCATAAATTTGCTTCAGGCTGTTCTGCCCTAGGGCAGAGGGTAAACCACTAGGAGCATAGCTCCCCTATGGGGCTCCGCTCCACTCATAGAACTGGAGTTACACTCCGGTAACTAGTCGTTATTTTGGGTCAAGCAATAGTGGCATTTGGACAACATAAAACCACCACCCGTCGGTAGATGTGGCTCGAAAAGAGGGGGACAGCGTTCGCGCGCGCGCACACACACACACACACACACACACACAGTCCAAAATGGGAGCCCTATGTCTGACGGTGCCAACGTGGGCAATTCTATCACCAGCATTATGTGGCACAACAATCGTGCCATTCGGACAACTATTCAGGCCCCCCTTTTGAAACACACAATTCCCCATCGGTCACAGAGCATAGGCTATAGAGAGGAGGGAGGGGGTGAGGACCCGCGCGCGCGCCCTCAATTGTCTTTGTTCGGGAAGCTAGCCTCTGAGCGGAAGGCTCTTTTGAGCGCTAGAGCTCCACTGGGCAAATAGCAGGGGCGCCTACGAGCAAGCAGGGGAGTGTCCACGGCCGCCGACTTTGATTAGCTTCCTCTTCATAAGACGGGTAAGCGCCCTTCACCCCCTCATTCGTTTCTGAGAAGCAACGAGACATCATCATGCCCGAGCCAGCAAAGTCAGCGCCCAAGAAGGGCTCCAAGAAAGCCGTCACCAAGACCGCAGGGAAGGGCGGCAAGAAGCGCAGAAAGTCCAGGAAGGAGAGTTACGCCATCTACGTGTACAAGGTCCTGAAGCAGGTCCACCCCGACACCGGCATCTCCTCCAAGGCCATGGGAATCATGAACTCGTTCGTGAACGACATCTTCGAGCGTATCGCCGGAGAGTCCTCTCGCCTGGCCCACTACAACAAGCGTTCTACCATCACCTCTAGGGAGATCCAGACCGCCGTGCGCCTGCTACTCCCCGGTGAACTTGCCAAACACGCCGTGTCCGAGGGCACCAAGGCCGTAACCAAGTACACCAGCTCCAAGTAAACAGCGCATTTGGACTGCTCTACTAACCCAAAGGCTCTTTTAAGAGCCACCCACTCTGTCAGTAAAAAGAGCATTTCCATCGCCACCGAATGAATGCGCAGGTAGGCTGCGTTACATTGTATCATTGTTTAATGGGCGGCGCGCGCCGGCTCGGAGAACGGCTACATTGTATCATTTCCCCCGCCCGTTCCAGCGTAGGGGTTTAGCGCGCCTTTTTTGTTGTCTTTGCACGCTGAATAGTAACCCATGTTTGTCGGCCTCCATTCCAGGTGAAGGCAATGAAAAATGGCACCATTTGACAAAGGGTGTAAATAAAAAAAGCAGTCTGTTGGGTTTGAATGGAAAGAAATGCCTTTTGTCGTTTAATGAGCGGATAGTCATTTTGAGTCGACTTCCTGAATCGGTAGGACACGGACGGGGAGAATGGACGCTCCATCATTGGACTATACCCTAATGATGTGAATGAGAACGATAATGGCAAGAATAAAAAGGGGGTGAATAATCCCGTCTAGGAAGAATAGGAGTAGGCATATATATATATATATATATATACGTAGCCCTTATTGCCAACGGGTCATTTCCGGTCCAGGTCGCATCATACATATATAGTCCCCTGTAGCTCAGTTGGTAGAGCACTGCGCTTGCAACGCCAGGGTTGCGGGTTCGTTTCCCAAGGGGGGCCAGTATGAAAATGTAGGCACACACTTAACTGTAAGTGGCTCTGGATAAGATCGTCTGCTACATGACTCAAAATGTCCATGTAAAGTGTAGTACATTTGAGGCACATAGTGTATTTTCCTTCCTACTACCCTCATGAGGCAACAGGATAAATATAATAATATAATATGCCATTTAGCAGACGCTTTTATCCAAAGCGACTTACAGTCATGCGTGCATACATTTTTGTGTATGGGTGGTCCCGGGGATCGAACCCACTACCTTGGCGTTACAAGCGCCGTGCTCTACCAGCTAAGGCAGTTGCTTCCACGTGAGGATATGAATGTGTCTGTAGGCCAAGTCACAGTATAACACAGTGAGCGAGCGGGCGGCCCTTGCGATAGTCGTTGGAGCAGCAGCGGATCCCAATGACTACCTTGGGGATAGCCTATACATTTACATTTTAGTCATTTAGCAGACACTCTTATCCAGAGCGACTTACATGAGCAATTAGGGTTAAGTGCCTTGCTCAAGGGCACATCGACAGATTTTTCACCTAGTCGCCTCGGGGATTAGAACCAGCCACCTTTCGGTTACTGGCACAACGCTCTTAACCACTCTTAACCACTAAGCTACCTGCCGCCCCATACATATATACAACAAGGAAAAGAAAAGAGGCCGCAATCAACCTTCTGACCCACATGCACCTGCTGGGATTCTTCTCCCAGTCCAACCACATATGCAGCCCTTGTCCCACTTGGGGGGAGAGAGAGAGAGAGAGACAGACAGAGAGAGAGACTCCCTCTATCTAGGCCTATATCAACGCGCCATGACCCATGGGGCGCCAGCCTCCATAGCGCCAGCCAGACACCAAGACCCACAGACACAAAGACCGAGGCGAGTCACGCTGCGGAGTCAAGCAGGTGAACAATATATTAGTAGAGACAGCCAACCTACCTACCTACCTACCTACCTACCAGAAGACAACACACAATCTCACTGTGTAGAAATAGTAGGCTACAAATACAACAACAACAACACTCACACTGCCAGTGCACAAAAAGTACTAATACAATAACACACACACACACATAGTGCAAGTAAGCATGTCGTAGGACTGTTTATACCATGTGGATCCTGTACATATGACGAATACAACCTGAAACTTGAGGTACAACACTAGTCTCAGCCAGGCCTCACAGGTGCATGTGTTTTAAGGTCCCCAAAAGAGCGCTTCTTTAAAACACCCCTGACCACATCAGGGGACCCCAAACCATTTGATTCCCTTGCCAGACATCTCGGCTCACTACACAACAAGTGCTGCTCGCAATCGGATGCACTTTTAGGCCATTTAGGAGACAAATAGCACAGGAAAACCAGTGCGCACCGCTCCACCCGACAGTCGAACGGTGAGGTTTTGAGCGAGCCGCAACAAAATGCACGGCCCTTCCGCGGCCCACATTACTTTATTCTGAACGGAGACAAGTCTGCTCGCTGGGCCGTTCGCTTTTGGACCAAAAACACGGCTCCGTCGGTGACTTTCGGGCCGATATAGGCGAACAGAAAACACAAGTGAAAGAGCATTTGGCCAGCCCAGAGAAGCCGAGCTGGTTGCCTTGAGTCTACATGGTTCTCATGTCGCGTTTAAGGCCAGCCCCCTGCTCGGTGTGGAGCTTCAATAGCGCAGAGCAGCGTCTACAGCAAACTACTCCTCGCAGACCGTGTGTGTGTGTGTGTGTACCGGACCAAACGACAGACAGACAGACAGACAGACATGGCAGAAGTCGCACCAGCACCCGCAGCCGCAGCGCCGGCCAAGGCACCCAAGAAGAAGGCAGCAGCCAAGCCCAAGAAAGCGGGACCCAGCGTAGGAGAACTCATCGTCAAGGCTGTGACCGCCTCCAAGGAGAGGAGCGGCGTGTCCCTGGCCGCGCTCAAGAAGACGCTGGCGGCAGGCGGCTACGACGTGGAGAAGAACAACTCCCGCGTCAAGATCGCAGTCAAGAGCCTCGTCACCAAGGGCACCCTGGTCCAGACCAAGGGCACCGGTGCATCCGGCTCCTTCAAGCTCAACAAGAAAGCCGTCGAGGCAAAGAAGCCCGCCAAGAAAACCGCAGTTCCCAAAGTAAAGAAGGTGGCCGCCAAGAAGCCCGCCGCGGCGAAGAAGCCCAAGAAGGTAGCAGCCAAGAAGGCCGTCGCCGCAAAGAAGTCCCCCAAGAAGGCCAAGAAGCCCGCTACACCCAAAAAGGCCGCCAAGAGCCCCAAGAAGGTGAAGAAGCCCGCCGCAGCGGCCAAGAAGGCGGCCAAGAGCCCCAAGAAGGCTACAAAGGCAGCCAAGCCCAAAGCCGCCAAGCCCAAGGCAGCCAAGGCCAAGAAGGCAGCCCCCAAGAAGAAGTAAACCTATTACAAACAGTGTTCTACTCGACACATGTTGTACCACAAAAGGCTCTTTTAAGAGCCACCCACCTCTTTCCATAGAAAGCGCATTGATTTCCATGTACTATCTGTCGTGAAAAAGAAATTACGCACACTAGGCTACTTTTACGCACACAACATCGTCCCACTCTGGGTGTGTGCGAAGGGAGAGGAATATAATAGAGGGCCAAAATGGCTTAGAAATTCGACCTCACGAGTGCACCCTCACCAGCCATTTGTATATGAGCCACTGGGCTATTCCCGTTCAGAGGCAGGCTGCTGTGATGTGTTACAAGTGCCATGTAATAACAATACTATAGTGGCTTCGAATTCAAACTCACGAGTGCACCCTCAACAGCCATATTTATATATGAGCCACTGGGCTATTCCCGTTCAGAGGCAGGCTGCTGTGATGTGTTACAAGTGCCATGTAATAACAATACTATAGTGGCTTCGATTTCAAACTCAAGAGTGCACCCTCACCAGCTGTTTGTTTCCCATTTGGAGAGAAATAATGTGAGGATTTCATGTCGGACATTTTGGCGCTCACGCGAAATGACACAAAGTAACAAAGTCGGAGGGACACAAAGTAGCCTCTCACTCGCTGCCTGTGGGTGGGAACCGGCTTAGGGCTGTCTGTCTGTCTGTCCCTCGCTCCAATTGGATAAGGCCACACCGGCCCGGTGGCCAATCGTTGCCTCTTGTGGCGAGGTATAAGTACGGCTCTCGAAGTGGCGAGCGGCTCATTCAGACTTTCT
>NW_028161555.1:57500-67500 GCF_964263955.1 Coregonus lavaretus | reverse complement strand
AGAGAGTGAGAGAGAGAGAGAGAGAGAGTGAAAGAGAGAGAGAGAGAGAGAGTGAGTACTCAACTGTGCCTCTCTCTGAGGCACAGTTGAGTACACCCCTCCATCCAATAGACCCCAGCAACTTCCTTTTGGATTCACGTTTACGGTATAGGGGATGCATTTGTGACATACCTTACATCTCTGACCTTGTCAATATCAGCATTTCGCTCTACTTACCGTGAAGTGACATTATAATAGTCATCATCATAATAGTAGTACATTACAGTATACGTTTGCCTAAAATAGTACCATTTAAAGGGAGTATGTCAGGGTCAATTACTGACAAATGAGAACACACTAATCCTCAGGGGTCATTTAGGGGCAAAACGCACCACTTTGTGAAGCTTTTGTTTTGATTGAAGAGCAAGAAAAGTATTCATTTGTTCCACTTCTTTCCCTTCTAAATGCGGTTGCCTAAGGACAGGCAGTATGCACATATCTAAATGTTATGAAAAAATCAGTATTTTTTTGCCACTCAGAACACAGACATTTACCTTAAGGGGAGTTACCCTCATTTTAGACTTACATTTACATTTTAGTCATTTAGCAGACGCTCTTATCCAGAGCGACTTACAGTTTAGTGAATACACTTTTTTTTTTATACTGGCCCCCCGTGGGAATCGACCCCACAACGCTGGCATTGCAAACGCCATGCTCGCCATCAACTGAGCTACATCCCTGCCGGCCATTCCCTCCCCTACCCTGGACGACTGCTGGGCCAATTGTGCGCCGCCCATGAGTCTCCCGGGTCGCGGCCGGCTGCGACAGAGCCTGGATTCGACCCAGGATCTCTAGTGGCACAGTTAGCACTGCGATGCAGTGCCTTAGACCACTGCGCCACTCAGGAGCAACACTTCCCAAGCATACATTTTCATGACAGCGTTCCTAATCTGCAGTAGGCAATTACTGCAGTAGCAGTTGAAAATCGGTAGGTTAACACCAAACCGTGAGGTTATTATGAATTCAGAGCAGTCGGATGAAGTCATAGTCAAATACATTTGAACAAATGACCAACAATATCACACGGAAAGTGATGTGAGCATTGCATTGTGGAAAGCAATGACTTTACAAGAACACGTATTGCAACGCGAGGCATGTATTTCTAGATTAAACACTGATTCAGTGTGATGAACAAGTACATGTATGATTTGGTGTGCTCTACTTGAACACGCGCTTAGAGTTTTGAAACCACTGCCTATATGAGGAGCTGTCGTTGTTTGTTTTATTACCACATACTTATGGAAATTGCACCGGTTGAGAGATGATGGCTCTCTTGTGCCTACAGTGAAGGGTACTTCTGATCCAGCAGGTGGTGCTAAGATCCCTCCCTATATGACTTGAATGATGAGTTGATTTATTCCTTATAGCTCCTAATGATTTTAAGGCCAGTGTTGGCAAACATGACTTCTGCTCCAGCAGGTGGCCATGAAATCCCCCCCTATATGACTTGACTGACCAGGTAGTTGATGGACTCCTTATAGCTCTTAATGATCTCAAGCAGAGTGTTGGCCACATGACCTCTGGTCCAGCAGGTGGCGGTGAAAATAGTCCCTATAGGAGTTGACTCATTTCTTTGAGGTCCTAAATGAAGGATAGGGCGTCAACAGTGCATCTCGGCCTAACCCTGTTCCGGGCCCATTTCTTCACTCGATGCTTCCGGTGTTCTTCATCTCCTCTTCAATAGTCCTTCTCCACGTCTTCCTTCCCGTCTAGCCCTGTGCGTTCCACTGAAGTGTCTGTGTTTTTATGTCGTTAGGAGTTTTGCTCACTGCGTGTCCCCCTTCAATTTCCACTTTCTGTCCCAGTTGGGTAGCTATCCATTATACTGTAGCCTACTTACTACCAATGTCACTGTAGTCAAAGGTGATTTTCGATTATTATGTATGAGTATTATTATATATTGTGATATTATGATGTTCAAGCCTATAGGGTGTGGTAACAGGCCCTCTGTGATTTGTTGTTGTACTGTACATGTCAAGTATCTGCACTCTAGCCTAATTAGCCTAAACTGCTAGGGAAAAGTCACTTCCGGTCGTAGCTGTATCCCACCTAGTCAAAACCTTGTTAGTCCTTATCCTAAAAGGCACCCTCTGTTCCTCGATATACTCCACCGAGGGCCGGCAGCCAGTAAGTACAGGTAAGAGACAATTATGGCAACAATAAGTTGTCCTATGAAAGCTAGTCAAATGTGAGATGTTCAACTGCACTGAATGATAAAGTGGCAGTCTGTGCTCTTGGGCCCTTAAGGCATCAGTGCACCCCCCCAATTTGTCCCTTTTGAAATGAACAGTTGAGACGGGCCCTCTTTCTGTGGCCTTTCTTTGACGACACATCTGAGGCTATCCTGCGGCAATACAAATGATCAACATCATAACAATAATTCCATTATAAGAAGCTTTATTATTGGTTTGCTAAGAAAGGTACCATACAATATTGGCACATCACTATCACCTCTGTATGCGTAGGAAATCAATCCCTTCATTGTGTGTGTGTGTGTGTGTGTGTGTGTGGGTGTGTGTGTGTGGGTAAAGGTACGCCACTCTCGGTCTCACAGTTTATGCACACGGTCGTCTTTATGCAACAATATGGAAGACATTCCCAAATGTGCTTACATCATTGCGTAATGTCAGGGAGTCACACAAACAGTGTGTGCTGTTTGGCTGCAACACACATTAGGCATAAGGATGATGACAACTATTTTGTAAACGCTCCAGCTTGCAGAGGGATCACCACCCCTCCCATCCGCACCCCAGGTCCTCTTGGCCCCCTTACTGTCAGGCCGAGTGGTGTCTAGAGAAGAAAGAAGAAGAGTGATGTTTATTAATGACAGTCAATACGACACGTCCTTCCATAGCTAAACAGACTCATCCTACTAGGTCAGTGTTTCCCAACTCCAGCGGTAGAGTAGCCTACCCCCAACAATACCCATTTTTCTTGTAGCCCTGGAGAGCCACAGCTGACTGAACAACCTGTCACCTAATTAGCAAGTCCTCAATGAGTAAAATCAGGTGCAACAACAACAACAACAACAACAACAACAACAACAACAACAACAACAACAACAACAACAACAATATGAGGACAGGGACACAGTGTACTAGCTGATCTCCCAGTTGTCACCGTTTGGCCTTGTGTTCCACATAGCCTATATCAGTATTGGAGTATGTTTCCCGCGCACGGTAGTTGCTTTCACGTCACCTTTGTAATCGCTCCTCCCTAGTCCCCTAGAACGAGCGCCCTCCCCTTTGCAACGCCTCCGAACATATCACAGAGGCGCGCTTTCTGTGCCGATGGCCTCAATCAGGTCGACCAAACGCAGATAATAGCGCACCACGCACCGGCGCTGAAGTCATTCATTCACTTGAACTCAACTAGCGAACACACCATGTCTGGAAGAGGCAAAGGCGGCAAGGGACTTGGAAAAGGAGGCGCCAAGCGTCACCGAAAAGTTCTCCGCGATAACATCCAGGGAATCACCAAACCCGCTATCCGACGTCTGGCTCGCCGCGGCGGCGTGAAGCGTATTTCCGGTCTGATCTATGAGGAGACCCGCGGTGTCCTAAAGGTGTTCCTGGAGAACGTGATCCGTGACGCAGTCACCTACACCGAGCACGCCAAGAGGAAGACCGTTACCGCCATGGACGTGGTCTACGCTCTGAAACGACAGGGACGCACCCTGTACGGTTTCGGCGGTTAAACGCACTCTCTTCGGAACCTCAACACCCCGACTCGAACCCAAAGGCTCTTTTAAGAGCCACCCACATCCGCTTCAAAAGGGCCCATTCCATATAGTGTTTTTTTCTTTTCTTCCGTATGCTATTTGATAGGAAAGTATGAGCCACTTCGAGTGGACAGGGAGTATTAAATAGCGGATTCTAATGTCCCTTCCCGTTTTAGCGCACAGAGGGAGGCCTATATCTGACAGTGGCAAAGTGTAGTGACGTTGTTATTTTGGGTCAAGCAATAGTGGCATTTGGACAACATAAAACCACCACCCGTCGGTAGATGTGGCTCGAAAAGAGGGGGACAGCGTTCGCGCGCGCGCACACACACACACACACACACACACACACAGTCCAAAATGGGAGCCCTATGTCTGACGGTGCCAACGTGGGCAATTCTATCACCAGCATTATGTGGCACAACAATCGTGCCATTCGGACAACTATTCAGGCCCCCCTTTTGAAACACACAATTCCCCATCGGTCACAGAGCATAGGCTATAGAGAGGAGGGAGGGGGTGAGGACCCGCGCGCGCGCCCTCAATTGTCTTTGTTCGGGAAGCTAGCCTCTGAGCGGAAGGCTCTTTTGAGCGCTAGAGCTCCACTGGGCAAATAGCAGGGGCGCCTACGAGCAAGCAGGGGAGTGTCCACGGCCGCCGACTTTGATTAGCTTCCTCTTCATAAGACGGGTAAGCGCCCTTCACCCCCTCATTCGTTTCTGAGAAGCAACGAGACATCATCATGCCCGAGCCAGCAAAGTCAGCGCCCAAGAAGGGCTCCAAGAAAGCCGTCACCAAGACCGCAGGGAAGGGCGGCAAGAAGCGCAGAAAGTCCAGGAAGGAGAGTTACGCCATCTACGTGTACAAGGTCCTGAAGCAGGTCCACCCCGACACCGGCATCTCCTCCAAGGCCATGGGAATCATGAACTCGTTCGTGAACGACATCTTCGAGCGTATCGCCGGAGAGTCCTCTCGCCTGGCCCACTACAACAAGCGTTCTACCATCACCTCTAGGGAGATCCAGACCGCCGTGCGCCTGCTACTCCCCGGTGAACTTGCCAAACACGCCGTGTCCGAGGGCACCAAGGCCGTAACCAAGTACACCAGCTCCAAGTAAACAGCGCATTTGGACTGCTCTACTAACCCAAAGGCTCTTTTAAGAGCCACCCACTCTGTCAGTAAAAAGAGCATTTCCATCGCCACCGAATGAATGCGCAGGTAGGCTGCGTTACATTGTATCATTGTTTAATGGGCGGCGCGCGCCGGCTCGGAGAACGGCTACATTGTATCATTTCCCCCGCCCGTTCCAGCGTAGGGGTTTAGCGCGCCTTTTTTGTTGTCTTTGCACGCTGAATAGTAACCCATGTTTGTCGGCCTCCATTCCAGGTGAAGGCAATGAAAAATGGCACCATTTGACAAAGGGTGTAAATAAAAAAAGCAGTCTGTTGGGTTTGAATGGAAAGAAATGCCTTTTGTCGTTTAATGAGCGGATAGTCATTTTGAGTCGACTTCCTGAATCGGTAGGACACGGACGGGGAGAATGGACGCTCCATCATTGGACTATACCCTAATGATGTGAATGAGAACGATAATGGCAAGAATAAAAAGGGGGTGAATAATCCCGTCTAGGAAGAATAGGAGTAGGCATATATATATATATATATATATATACGTAGCCCTTATTGCCAACGGGTCATTTCCGGTCCAGGTCGCATCATACATATATAGTCCCCTGTAGCTCAGTTGGTAGAGCACTGCGCTTGCAACGCCAGGGTTGCGGGTTCGTTTCCCAAGGGGGGCCAGTATGAAAATGTAGGCACACACTTAACTGTAAGTGGCTCTGGATAAGATCGTCTGCTACATGACTCAAAATGTCCATGTAAAGTGTAGTACATTTGAGGCACATAGTGTATTTTCCTTCCTACTACCCTCATGAGGCAACAGGATAAATATAATAATATAATATGCCATTTAGCAGACGCTTTTATCCAAAGCGACTTACAGTCATGCGTGCATACATTTTTGTGTATGGGTGGTCCCGGGGATCGAACCCACTACCTTGGCGTTACAAGCGCCGTGCTCTACCAGCTAAGGCAGTTGCTTCCACGTGAGGATATGAATGTGTCTGTAGGCCAAGTCACAGTATAACACAGTGAGCGAGCGGGCGGCCCTTGCGATAGTCGTTGGAGCAGCAGCGGATCCCAATGACTACCTTGGGGATAGCCTATACATTTACATTTTAGTCATTTAGCAGACACTCTTATCCAGAGCGACTTACATGAGCAATTAGGGTTAAGTGCCTTGCTCAAGGGCACATCGACAGATTTTTCACCTAGTCGCCTCGGGGATTAGAACCAGCCACCTTTCGGTTACTGGCACAACGCTCTTAACCACTCTTAACCACTAAGCTACCTGCCGCCCCATACATATATACAACAAGGAAAAGAAAAGAGGCCGCAATCAACCTTCTGACCCACATGCACCTGCTGGGATTCTTCTCCCAGTCCAACCACATATGCAGCCCTTGTCCCACTTGGGGGGAGAGAGAGAGAGAGAGACAGACAGAGAGAGAGACTCCCTCTATCTAGGCCTATATCAACGCGCCATGACCCATGGGGCGCCAGCCTCCATAGCGCCAGCCAGACACCAAGACCCACAGACACAAAGACCGAGGCGAGTCACGCTGCGGAGTCAAGCAGGTGAACAATATATTAGTAGAGACAGCCAACCTACCTACCTACCTACCTACCTACCAGAAGACAACACACAATCTCACTGTGTAGAAATAGTAGGCTACAAATACAACAACAACAACACTCACACTGCCAGTGCACAAAAAGTACTAATACAATAACACACACACACACATAGTGCAAGTAAGCATGTCGTAGGACTGTTTATACCATGTGGATCCTGTACATATGACGAATACAACCTGAAACTTGAGGTACAACACTAGTCTCAGCCAGGCCTCACAGGTGCATGTGTTTTAAGGTCCCCAAAAGAGCGCTTCTTTAAAACACCCCTGACCACATCAGGGGACCCCAAACCATTTGATTCCCTTGCCAGACATCTCGGCTCACTACACAACAAGTGCTGCTCGCAATCGGATGCACTTTTAGGCCATTTAGGAGACAAATAGCACAGGAAAACCAGTGCGCACCGCTCCACCCGACAGTCGAACGGTGAGGTTTTGAGCGAGCCGCAACAAAATGCACGGCCCTTCCGCGGCCCACATTACTTTATTCTGAACGGAGACAAGTCTGCTCGCTGGGCCGTTCGCTTTTGGACCAAAAACACGGCTCCGTCGGTGACTTTCGGGCCGATATAGGCGAACAGAAAACACAAGTGAAAGAGCATTTGGCCAGCCCAGAGAAGCCGAGCTGGTTGCCTTGAGTCTACATGGTTCTCATGTCGCGTTTAAGGCCAGCCCCCTGCTCGGTGTGGAGCTTCAATAGCGCAGAGCAGCGTCTACAGCAAACTACTCCTCGCAGACCGTGTGTGTGTGTGTGTACCGGACCAAACGACAGACAGACAGACAGACAGACATGGCAGAAGTCGCACCAGCACCCGCAGCCGCAGCGCCGGCCAAGGCACCCAAGAAGAAGGCAGCAGCCAAGCCCAAGAAAGCGGGACCCAGCGTAGGAGAACTCATCGTCAAGGCTGTGACCGCCTCCAAGGAGAGGAGCGGCGTGTCCCTGGCCGCGCTCAAGAAGACGCTGGCGGCAGGCGGCTACGACGTGGAGAAGAACAACTCCCGCGTCAAGATCGCAGTCAAGAGCCTCGTCACCAAGGGCACCCTGGTCCAGACCAAGGGCACCGGTGCATCCGGCTCCTTCAAGCTCAACAAGAAAGCCGTCGAGGCAAAGAAGCCCGCCAAGAAAACCGCAGTTCCCAAAGTAAAGAAGGTGGCCGCCAAGAAGCCCGCCGCGGCGAAGAAGCCCAAGAAGGTAGCAGCCAAGAAGGCCGTCGCCGCAAAGAAGTCCCCCAAGAAGGCCAAGAAGCCCGCTACACCCAAAAAGGCCGCCAAGAGCCCCAAGAAGGTGAAGAAGCCCGCCCCAAGAAGGCTACAAAGGCAGCCAAGCCCAAAGCCGCCAAGCCCAAGGCAGCCAAGGCCAAGAAGGCAGCCCCCAAGAAGAAGTAAACCTATTACAAACAGTGTTCTACTCGACACATGTTGTACCACAAAAGGCTCTTTTAAGAGCCACCCACCTCTTTCCATAGAAAGCGCATTGATTTCCATGTACTATCTGTCGTGAAAAAGAAATTACGCACACTAGGCTACTTTTACGCACACAACATCGTCCCACTCTGGGTGTGTGCGAAGGGAGAGGAATATAATAGAGGGCCAAAATGGCTTAGAAATTCGACCTCACGAGTGCACCCTCACCAGCCATTTGTATATGAGCCACTGGGCTATTCCCGTTCAGAGGCAGGCTGCTGTGATGTGTTACAAGTGCCATGTAATAACAATACTATAGTGGCTTCGAATTCAAACTCACGAGTGCACCCTCAACAGCCATATTTATATATGAGCCACTGGGCTATTCCCGTTCAGAGGCAGGCTGCTGTGATGTGTTACAAGTGCCATGTAATAACAATACTATAGTGGCTTCGATTTCAAACTCAAGAGTGCACCCTCACCAGCTGTTTGTTTCCCATTTGGAGAGAAATAATGTGAGGATTTCATGTCGGACATTTTGGCGCTCACGCGAAATGACACAAAGTAACAAAGTCGGAGGGACACAAAGTAGCCTCTCACTCGCTGCCTGTGGGTGGGAACCGGCTTAGGGCTGTCTGTCTGTCTGTCCCTCGCTCCAATTGGATAAGGCCACACCGGCCCGGTGGCCAATCGTTGCCTCTTGTGGCGAGGTATAAGTACGGCTCTCGAAGTGGCGAGCGGCTCATTCAGACTTTCTGTGACTTTCTCAAGATACCAATATGAGCGGAAGAGGCAAAACCGGAGGCAAGGCCAGGGCGAAGGCAAAGACCCGTTCATCCCGTGCCGGGCTCCAGTTCCCCGTGGGCCGTGTGCACAGGCTACTGCGCAAAGGCAACTACGCCGAGCGTGTGGGCGCTGGCGCACCAGTCTACCTGGCCGCCGTGCTCGAGTACCTGACTGCTGAGATCCTGGAGTTGGCCGGCAACGCTGCCCGTGACAACAAGAAGACTCGTATCATCCCCCGTCACCTGCAGCTGGCCGTCCGTAACGACGAGGAACTGAACAAACTGCTCGGCGGTGTGACCATCGCTCAGGGTGGTGTGTTGCCCAACATCCAGGCAGTGCTACTCCCCAAGAAGACCGAGAAGGCAGTCAAAGCCAAGTAAATTCGCTACTGCGACTTCAACTTGACTACTCAACCCCCAAAGGCTCTTTTAAGAGCCAACCACCTAGCTCTCCAAAAGCGCAAAGTACCTTTCTATGACCGCTACACATTGAGTGGGTGTATACACAACTATTTCGACATTCTGTGCCCACATGAGGCCTTCCATGAACAACAACACCTACTAGGCCTCGTTTGCCATAGCAGGCTAGCATTAGATTACAACGTGCCTATAAAGATGTCACTCTTGACTTTGGCGACTATTATTATGCGTAAAGGGCCGGCGGCGTCCTATTGCGCGCGCGCACCGGGAGTTTGAATTTTGGAGAGGCCGGGCCTCCCGTCCAATGGCCAACGGAGGAGGCCTGCGCAACGGGCCAATCGGGGTGGTGGGGAGATGGTGTCCAATCAGCAGGCGCCACTGCCGGCTTTATAAACTTCACATAGGCATTTCGAGGCTATACTCCCGACTGTCAGAGAAGCGCCATGGCCAGAACCAAGCAAACCGCTCGCAAATCCACCGGTGGCAAAGCCCCCAGGAAGCAGCTCGCCACTAAGGCTGCTCGCAAGAGTGCCCCGGCCACCGGCGGTGTGAAGAAGCCTCACCGTTACAGGCCCGGCACCGTGGCTCTGAGAGAGATCCGTCGTTACCAGAAGTCCACTGAGCTGCTCATCCGCAAGCTGCCCTTCCAGCGCCTGGTGCGAGAAATCGCCCAGGACTTCAAGACCGACCTGCGCTTCCAGAGTTCCGCTGTGATGGCCCTGCAGGAGGCTAGCGAGGCTTACCTGGTCGGCCTGTTCGAGGACACCAACCTGTGCGCCATCCACGCCAAGCGGGTGACCATCATGCCCAAGGACATCCAGCTGGCCCGCCGTATTCGCGGAGAGCGCGCATAAATGAGGATGACCTGAACTC
>NW_028161555.1:30000-52500 GCF_964263955.1 Coregonus lavaretus | reverse complement strand
CTCTTGTGCCTACAGTGAAGGGTACTTCTGATCCAGCAGGTGGTGCTAAGATCCCTCCCTATATGACTTGAATGATGAGTTGATTTATTCCTTATAGCTCCTAATGATTTTAAGGCCAGTGTTGGCAAACATGACTTCTGCTCCAGCAGGTGGCCATGAAATCCCCCCCTATATGACTTGACTGACCAGGTAGTTGATGGACTCCTTATAGCTCTTAATGATCTCAAGCAGAGTGTTGGCCACATGACCTCTGGTCCAGCAGGTGGCGGTGAAAATAGTCCCTATAGGAGTTGACTCATTTCTTTGAGGTCCTAAATGAAGGATAGGGCGTCAACAGTGCATCTCGGCCTAACCCTGTTCCGGGCCCATTTCTTCACTCGATGCTTCCGGTGTTCTTCATCTCCTCTTCAATAGTCCTTCTCCACGTCTTCCTTCCCGTCTAGCCCTGTGCGTTCCACTGAAGTGTCTGTGTTTTTATGTCGTTAGGAGTTTTGCTCACTGCGTGTCCCCCTTCAATTTCCACTTTCTGTCCCAGTTGGGTAGCTATCCATTATACTGTAGCCTACTTACTACCAATGTCACTGTAGTCAAAGGTGATTTTCGATTATTATGTATGAGTATTATTATATATTGTGATATTATGATGTTCAAGCCTATAGGGTGTGGTAACAGGCCCTCTGTGATTTGTTGTTGTACTGTACATGTCAAGTATCTGCACTCTAGCCTAATTAGCCTAAACTGCTAGGGAAAAGTCACTTCCGGTCGTAGCTGTATCCCACCTAGTCAAAACCTTGTTAGTCCTTATCCTAAAAGGCACCCTCTGTTCCTCGATATACTCCACCGAGGGCCGGCAGCCAGTAAGTACAGGTAAGAGACAATTATGGCAACAATAAGTTGTCCTATGAAAGCTAGTCAAATGTGAGATGTTCAACTGCACTGAATGATAAAGTGGCAGTCTGTGCTCTTGGGCCCTTAAGGCATCAGTGCACCCCCCCAATTTGTCCCTTTTGAAATGAACAGTTGAGACGGGCCCTCTTTCTGTGGCCTTTCTTTGACGACACATCTGAGGCTATCCTGCGGCAATACAAATGATCAACATCATAACAATAATTCCATTATAAGAAGCTTTATTATTGGTTTGCTAAGAAAGGTACCATACAATATTGGCACATCACTATCACCTCTGTATGCGTAGGAAATCAATCCCTTCATTGTGTGTGTGTGTGTGTGTGTGTGTGTGGGTGTGTGTGTGTGGGTAAAGGTACGCCACTCTCGGTCTCACAGTTTATGCACACGGTCGTCTTTATGCAACAATATGGAAGACATTCCCAAATGTGCTTACATCATTGCGTAATGTCAGGGAGTCACACAAACAGTGTGTGCTGTTTGGCTGCAACACACATTAGGCATAAGGATGATGACAACTATTTTGTAAACGCTCCAGCTTGCAGAGGGATCACCACCCCTCCCATCCGCACCCCAGGTCCTCTTGGCCCCCTTACTGTCAGGCCGAGTGGTGTCTAGAGAAGAAAGAAGAAGAGTGATGTTTATTAATGACAGTCAATACGACACGTCCTTCCATAGCTAAACAGACTCATCCTACTAGGTCAGTGTTTCCCAACTCCAGCGGTAGAGTAGCCTACCCCCAACAATACCCATTTTTCTTGTAGCCCTGGAGAGCCACAGCTGACTGAACAACCTGTCACCTAATTAGCAAGTCCTCAATGAGTAAAATCAGGTGCAACAACAACAACAACAACAACAACAACAACAACAACAACAACAACAACAACAACAACAACAATATGAGGACAGGGACACAGTGTACTAGCTGATCTCCCAGTTGTCACCGTTTGGCCTTGTGTTCCACATAGCCTATATCAGTATTGGAGTATGTTTCCCGCGCACGGTAGTTGCTTTCACGTCACCTTTGTAATCGCTCCTCCCTAGTCCCCTAGAACGAGCGCCCTCCCCTTTGCAACGCCTCCGAACATATCACAGAGGCGCGCTTTCTGTGCCGATGGCCTCAATCAGGTCGACCAAACGCAGATAATAGCGCACCACGCACCGGCGCTGAAGTCATTCATTCACTTGAACTCAACTAGCGAACACACCATGTCTGGAAGAGGCAAAGGCGGCAAGGGACTTGGAAAAGGAGGCGCCAAGCGTCACCGAAAAGTTCTCCGCGATAACATCCAGGGAATCACCAAACCCGCTATCCGACGTCTGGCTCGCCGCGGCGGCGTGAAGCGTATTTCCGGTCTGATCTATGAGGAGACCCGCGGTGTCCTAAAGGTGTTCCTGGAGAACGTGATCCGTGACGCAGTCACCTACACCGAGCACGCCAAGAGGAAGACCGTTACCGCCATGGACGTGGTCTACGCTCTGAAACGACAGGGACGCACCCTGTACGGTTTCGGCGGTTAAACGCACTCTCTTCGGAACCTCAACACCCCGACTCGAACCCAAAGGCTCTTTTAAGAGCCACCCACATCCGCTTCAAAAGGGCCCATTCCATATAGTGTTTTTTTCTTTTCTTCCGTATGCTATTTGATAGGAAAGTATGAGCCACTTCGAGTGGACAGGGAGTATTAAATAGCGGATTCTAATGTCCCTTCCCGTTTTAGCGCACAGAGGGAGGCCTATATCTGACAGTGGCAAAGTGTAGTGACGTTGTTCTATATCGTGGAGCTCCGCCCCATAGGGGAGCTATGCTCCTAGTGGTTTACCCTCTGCCCTAGGGCAGAACAGCCTGAAGCAAATTTATGCACACACCTACAGCCAATAGGAGTACAGGTGTCCCTATATAAGGAACCCCGTTCCATCAATCTGCCTCCCATTATCTTCAGCGACTGGACTAGAGTGAAGAAGCCTAGAAGACTCAAGAAGAATTTCGTCGTTGACTGCCAGCCGTCAACGTCTTCTAAATGAGCACGCCAAGTTATCCACCCCCAAAGGCCCTTTTCAGGGCCCTGTGCCGCTGTACCTCCATGGCAACCACGGACCCCCACGACCTATGTTTCGTGTGTTTGGGACCGCTGCATGCCAAGGATGGTCTCGGCGACCCTCCTAATTGCGCCTCCTGCGCTCTCCTTCCTATGAAGGAGAGAAAGCAGCGCTGGGCGTTTTTCAAGGAGGATGTCCCTCTTGATGATGCAATGTCCGTGCTCGCCTCTGGCTCAGAGGCATCAGCGGGCAGTGCGGAATCAGAGGATGACAGGGAGAGCGCCGAGCCGGATGTCCCAGTGGGGCAATCCAGAGCTCTGGCGCCAGCCTTTAAGACCCCCTTTCCATCGGGAAGCGTGAGGTCTGAAGGTTCCCTGTGCGAGGAAGACATGAGCTCTGTTAGGTCAGAGGCTCTGTCCTTCGCGGCTGCCTCTCTGCGTTCGGACTTTCCCGAACTCATTGAGAAGGCGGCCACTCGACTGGAGATTGCGCTGCCCCCACCTCCCCCTCCAATGGAGGTGGATTTGATGGAGGGCGGCCCCTACTCCAAGCCAAGAAGGGCGGCTGAGCCAATGGCTCCAGCCTTGCCCTCTCTTGGCAAATATGTCGAGGGCTCGTGGGGGGCACCTCTGGCGGCGCGTTCGCCGGCCAGAGTGTACACCCCATTCACCAGAGTGGCTGGATATGAGTGGGCGGCTAGGGGAATCCCCAGGCTCGAAGGCGCCATGACGGCGTTCCTAGTGCCGGGTTCGAGTCCCTGGGCAGCCTCCAAGAAGGCCACCCTGCCAGCACAGAAGGACAGGTTCACAGCCCAGTTGGCTGAGAAATCCTTCACGCTGGGAGCCCAGAGCGTTGCGGCGGCGAACAACATCGCCCTCCTCGCGGCCTCCCTGTCCCGTCTCACAACGGGCAGGTCTGAGATGACCAGCGAGGAAGTGGAGGAGGCCTCCAGGATTTCCGGAGCCATCCTCCACCTGACGCAAGCGGTTGCTATATGTGCGGGCAGGACCATGGCCACCTCGGTGGTCACGGAGCGGCACCTCTGGCTGTCGATGACGGCTATGAAGGAGACCGACAGAGCATCCTTGCTCAACGCCCCCGTCTCCAGCGAAGGCCTATTTGGCCTCGCTGTGAAGGACGCCACAGAACGCATCGCCAAGTTGGACGAGGAGAGGAAGCACCTGGCGAAGCATTTGCCGCTGGCAATGAAGGCCAGCAGAGCCCCAGCCAACCCGTCCACCTCTAACGCCCCCAGTAAATCCGCTGGGAGGCGAAGGGCCAGGCGACAGACGCACACCCCAGGCGGCAGGAGAGCGGGCTCGGCCCCTCCAGCAGCGACGGTGACGGCGTCGGTTCCGCCGGCAAGAGAGGTCGTCCAGAAGCCAGCCGGGCAGCACCAGAAGGTCTCCCAAAAGAGGCGGCATCTTTGACGAGGCGAGGGGGAGAGAGCAGAGGACGGCCCGGCGCGTGACGCAGAGGGGCCTACTGTTCCCCCCCACCCCACTGTTCAGGGCGTGGAGGGCTGTTTTTATAATTATGTGAATAAAGAGATGATTCTCACTGACATTGTCAAAGAAGGACATTTATTCCATAAGGTTAAGAACACTTCACGTTCTATGTCTCTCCCTCACCATCTTGAGTGTAGCTCAACCCACTTAGAGTGTGTAGCTGAGCGCGCTCAAGAGAGGAAAAGGGTAAAGGTAGCAAGGCACTGCCTTAGCTCACCTAATAAAGATCTCTTACTACAGACTCCTAGGAGCTCTGTAGTAAAGGTCTCTCATAGCAGGCAGCTGTCTCTGTCCCAATGTGACATGAAGGCGCAGCCGCTAGCCGGGAAGAACGCCTTGCTGCAGGCTAATGCCTCAGCCGGCGCAGTTCAGACCCGTGCGACATTCACGGAGAGCGGGAATACCAGAGTTACAGGTGTAACCAAGGTATGGACGCCTCCGGTCTATCATGAACGTATCAATGCCCAGGGCTCTGAGCGCAGCCCACCACTCACTGAGTGTGTTGTTGAGCAGCCGCATGAGACCAGTAAAGAGGTGTTATGGCACCACCGTGTGGTACCAGTCAGAGATTACACCTTTCAGACTCAGATGAGTACTGTAATGGATGGGTCTCATGGCAAGCGGCAGTCTCAGTCAGACAATGACGTGATGACGCAATCGCTATCCGGGGAGAGCGCGCTGTCTCAGGTTAATGCCTCAGACAGCGCAGTTCAGAACCGTGCTGCGTTCACGGAGGGCCGGATTACTGGAGTTACGGGCGTAACTAACGTATCAAGGCCTCCGATTCACGAACCAGCTGATGTTTCCTCTCCCTTTCGAGGGGGGCCCCCCCTGGGCTATTCCACCAACTCAGTGCTGGGGAATAGCGGCGGCAAGGGCCATAGAGGAATACAGGTCCTTCCTACTGGACGTAAAAGAGCTTCGTGCACGTCCGCTTTCTCTGCATTGCTGGCAGTGGCAACGAAGCTGTACCCTCTCACGCTGGCTAGAACAGACGTTAGAGAAGGGTTATGCCCTCCAATTCCATCGGACCCCACCCCCGTTTCGGGGAGTGGTGGAAACGGTGATGAAAACGCCGGACAAAGTAGCCGCTCTGATATCAGAGATCACGGAACTTTTGGCGAAGGAGGCGGTCACAGTAGTTCCCCGAGAGCAAAGGAACAAGGGGCTCTATTCGCCCTATTTCCTAGTGCCCAAAAAGACGGGGGGAGTGAGGCCGATTTTGGATTTACGCATTCTCAACGAGAGCATAACCAAACGGCCCTTTCGAATGCTGACGACAAAACGTCTACTGGAATGTGTCCAGAAGGGAGACTTTTGTACAAGCATAGACCTAAAGGACGCGTACTTTCATGTGCCGATTCAATTTCGCCACAGAAAGTTTCTGCGGTTCGCCTTTCAAGGGGTGGCGTACGAGTTCACGAGGATGCCGTTTGGGTACGCCCTGGCACCTCGAACGTTTTCCAAATGTGTGGAGGCGGCATTGGAACCGCTGCGTCGTCAAGGGATAAGGATATTAGCCTACCTAGACGACCTGCTGGTTCTCGCCCCGTCAGCAGAGCTGGCGTTCACGCACACGACACAGACAGTGATTCATCTCACGCGTCTGGGGTTCGCTGTGAATTGGAAAAAGAGCGCACCCTGGCCCAGTCATCAGATTGTCTACCTGGGACTACAGCTAGACACTGTAATGATGAGGGCGCGAATATCGGACCCTCGAAGGGCAGCATTGGTACTAGCCCTGAGGAAGTGTCGTCCGAATCACACAGTAACGGCGTTATCGATCATGTCACTTTTGGGTCTCATGTCGGCAGCCCACTCTGTGGTACCGCTGGGGCTTCTGCACATGCGCAGAACACAGCGGTGGTTCGCCCAACTAAGACTAGACCCAGTGCGTCAACGTCATCGGTTGGTGGTGGTTCCTCTCTCGCTAAGAGCAGACCTGGACTATTGGAGGAACCCGTGCGTTCTCACGCACGGAGTCCCGATGGGCAAGGTGTCATCCTACATTCCAGTGTATACAGATGCCTGTCTGACTGGATGGGGAGGGACATGTCAGTCTCAAGCGATAGGTGGTGCATGGCCTCAATCAGGTCGGCACATAAACCTCTTGGAGTTGGAAACGGTTCGACTGGTTCTGAACCACTTCGCGTCTACCCTTCGGGGTCGCGATGTGTTGGTTTGGTCAGACAACCGGACCACAGTAGCTCACATAAATCGCCAGGGAGGGGTCAGGTCTCCTGCCCTCCACAGGGCGGCAGAGGAATTGTGGCTGTGGGCTCACAAGCACCTTCGCTCGTTGAGAGCAGCGCACATTCCGGGCTACTTGAACGTAGGGGCAGATCTCATGTCAAGAGGGGGTCCTCGAGACGACGAGTGGTGTCTGCACCCAGACATTGTTCTCCAAATTTGGGAACAATTCGGGAGAGCCGAGGTGGATCTGTTCGCGTCACGTGTGAACGCGCAGTGTCCCCTATGGTTCTCCCTGAGACAACAGGACGAGCCGCCATTGGGAAGAGACGCGTTCGCGCACTGCCCGTGGCCGAAAGTTCTCCTGTATGCATTCCCTCCGCTGTCTTGCATTCTCCCACTGCTAGCCAGGGTGAGATCAGAGGAGCTAACAGTGATACTGATAGCGCCCGATCGCCCGGGGGCTCCGTGGTTTGCAGAGATGAGTCAGATGTTGATTGTGCCACCTTGGACAATTCCACATCGACGAGACGCGTTGAGCCAGGCGGGAGGCTCGATAGGGCAGTGGCCCATAATCGGTCAACCACTGAGGGCTTGGTTCCTGAACGGGACAGGTTGAAGCGCCGTGGGTTATCTGATGCAGTGATCAGAACCATACAGAGCGCTAGGGCCAGTTCCACTTCCAGGATGTACACGAGCAGATGGAATGTTTTCTCACAGTGGTGTAACACACAGGACGTAGACCCCATGAGCTGTCAGGTAGAGAGTGTGCTCTCATTCCTGCAGTTTATGTTTGATAAGCAGAAATCGCCCTCCACCATTCGAGTGTTTGCAGCGGCAATTTCAGCTGGTCATGAAGGGTTTAACGGGAAAAACCTGTTTAGTCATCCATTAGTGAAACGTTTCTTATTGGGAACGCGACGGCTTAGGCCAATGCCTAGAGCTACGCTGCCCCGGTGGGATTTGGCTTTGGTTCTCGAAGCGCTATGTAAGTCGCCGTTCGAGCCATTGAATCAAATACCCCTCAAGATGCTGTCTATCAAGACGGCGCTGTTGCTCGCCTTGACTACTGCTAAACGAGTCAGCGATTTGTGTGCACTGTCGACGAGACCCGACTGCCTAGCCATTAATGGCGATCTGAGCAGAGCGGTGTTACGTCCTAACCCGACATTTGTGCCGAAGGTTATTAACAGTGCATATAGATCGCAGATCGTGGAATTGTGGGCTTTTCATCCCCCTCCCCATGGGGAGAGGAGTGAGGAAAAGCTTCACTGTCTGTGCCCAGTACGCGCTTTGGCGTGTTACGTTAGGCGCACAGCGGCGGTTAGGTCATCGCCTCAGCTGTTTGTGTGTCACGGTGCGGCTGCATTGGGTAGACCACTTTCAAAACAGCGTTTGTCTCATTGGCTTTGTGAAGGCATTGAGAAGGCGTACGAGGCGGCGGGGCAACAACCGCCTCAGGGTATTAGAGCGCACTCCACTCGTGGAGTAGCAGCTTCTACTGCTCTTTTCAGAGGAACAGAGGTAGAGGATATTTGTAGAGCAGCGTCATGGTCGACACCGTCTCCTTTTATCCGTTTCTATCTGTTGGATATGTCTTCTAACTCTTTGGCTCGGTCTGTACTCAGCGTGGCTGAAGGGAGATCATGAGCAGAATAGAGAAGAAAGCAGGATTGTGAATAAGTTCATAAGTCCGCTTTTATTAGAAGTAACATATTATGGACATGTTTTCTAACTCTTGTGTTCGATCAAATTTCAGCAGAGCTGAAAGGCGTTCTTGAGCAAGAAAAAGAGGACAGAGTAGGACCTTGGACAGGTTCCAATCAGGTCCGCTCTGGTTAGGAAGACTTATGTCAAGGATAAGCCCTTTAACTCCAATCTCGATTGCACTCAGCACAGCTGAAAGAGAATCTTGAGCTAGAGGAGGGAGAAGCAGGATGATAGACTGGTCTCTATCAGGTCCGCTTTGGATGAAGAGCATAGTCTGTGGCATGTCTCCTGTCTGACAGTGTCAGCATATAGAAACATGTATTGAATGGACAGAATGTGAGGTCATCTATCTGAGGTTCAGTTTAGTATGACTGGTATATATTTTGTTCATAGAATATTGAGGCACGGCTATCTGCTAGTCAGATTAGCACGGCGTCTATTCTATTGATCTGCCCAATAGCCATTGACATTGTCATTGAGCTAGAGGGGGCGGGTCTATAACCAATGACGCGGTATATTGTGACGCCCTAATGGGTTTTTTAGTCGCAGTACTGCGAGAATTGGTTGCAGCCATTGCTGGGCTTGACCTTTTTCATTTTTTAATGGGAAGTGTTAGGCTCGGCAGGGAGTACATTTTGGAGCGTTTCGCTCCGCCTTAAACCACTAGGAGCATAGCTCCCCTATGGGGCGGAGCTCCACGATATAGAACGACTAGTTACCGGAGTGTAACTCCAGTTCTATGAGTGGAGCGGAGCCCCATAGGACTTAAGGCCCTACCGATCCTCTCTAGTCTCGCTGAAGATAATATCTCGGGAGGCAGATTGATGGAACGGGGTTCCTTATATAGGGACACCTGTACTCCTATTGGCTGTAGGTGTGTGCATAAATTTGCTTCAGGCTGTTCTGCCCTAGGGCAGAGGGTAAACCACTAGGAGCATAGCTCCCCTATGGGGCTCCGCTCCACTCATAGAACTGGAGTTACACTCCGGTAACTAGTCGTTATTTTGGGTCAAGCAATAGTGGCATTTGGACAACATAAAACCACCACCCGTCGGTAGATGTGGCTCGAAAAGAGGGGGACAGCGTTCGCGCGCGCGCACACACACACACACACACACACACACAGTCCAAAATGGGAGCCCTATGTCTGACGGTGCCAACGTGGGCAATTCTATCACCAGCATTATGTGGCACAACAATCGTGCCATTCGGACAACTATTCAGGCCCCCCTTTTGAAACACACAATTCCCCATCGGTCACAGAGCATAGGCTATAGAGAGGAGGGAGGGGGTGAGGACCCGCGCGCGCGCCCTCAATTGTCTTTGTTCGGGAAGCTAGCCTCTGAGCGGAAGGCTCTTTTGAGCGCTAGAGCTCCACTGGGCAAATAGCAGGGGCGCCTACGAGCAAGCAGGGGAGTGTCCACGGCCGCCGACTTTGATTAGCTTCCTCTTCATAAGACGGGTAAGCGCCCTTCACCCCCTCATTCGTTTCTGAGAAGCAACGAGACATCATCATGCCCGAGCCAGCAAAGTCAGCGCCCAAGAAGGGCTCCAAGAAAGCCGTCACCAAGACCGCAGGGAAGGGCGGCAAGAAGCGCAGAAAGTCCAGGAAGGAGAGTTACGCCATCTACGTGTACAAGGTCCTGAAGCAGGTCCACCCCGACACCGGCATCTCCTCCAAGGCCATGGGAATCATGAACTCGTTCGTGAACGACATCTTCGAGCGTATCGCCGGAGAGTCCTCTCGCCTGGCCCACTACAACAAGCGTTCTACCATCACCTCTAGGGAGATCCAGACCGCCGTGCGCCTGCTACTCCCCGGTGAACTTGCCAAACACGCCGTGTCCGAGGGCACCAAGGCCGTAACCAAGTACACCAGCTCCAAGTAAACAGCGCATTTGGACTGCTCTACTAACCCAAAGGCTCTTTTAAGAGCCACCCACTCTGTCAGTAAAAAGAGCATTTCCATCGCCACCGAATGAATGCGCAGGTAGGCTGCGTTACATTGTATCATTGTTTAATGGGCGGCGCGCGCCGGCTCGGAGAACGGCTACATTGTATCATTTCCCCCGCCCGTTCCAGCGTAGGGGTTTAGCGCGCCTTTTTTGTTGTCTTTGCACGCTGAATAGTAACCCATGTTTGTCGGCCTCCATTCCAGGTGAAGGCAATGAAAAATGGCACCATTTGACAAAGGGTGTAAATAAAAAAAGCAGTCTGTTGGGTTTGAATGGAAAGAAATGCCTTTTGTCGTTTAATGAGCGGATAGTCATTTTGAGTCGACTTCCTGAATCGGTAGGACACGGACGGGGAGAATGGACGCTCCATCATTGGACTATACCCTAATGATGTGAATGAGAACGATAATGGCAAGAATAAAAAGGGGGTGAATAATCCCGTCTAGGAAGAATAGGAGTAGGCATATATATATATATATATATATACGTAGCCCTTATTGCCAACGGGTCATTTCCGGTCCAGGTCGCATCATACATATATAGTCCCCTGTAGCTCAGTTGGTAGAGCACTGCGCTTGCAACGCCAGGGTTGCGGGTTCGTTTCCCAAGGGGGGCCAGTATGAAAATGTAGGCACACACTTAACTGTAAGTGGCTCTGGATAAGATCGTCTGCTACATGACTCAAAATGTCCATGTAAAGTGTAGTACATTTGAGGCACATAGTGTATTTTCCTTCCTACTACCCTCATGAGGCAACAGGATAAATATAATAATATAATATGCCATTTAGCAGACGCTTTTATCCAAAGCGACTTACAGTCATGCGTGCATACATTTTTGTGTATGGGTGGTCCCGGGGATCGAACCCACTACCTTGGCGTTACAAGCGCCGTGCTCTACCAGCTAAGGCAGTTGCTTCCACGTGAGGATATGAATGTGTCTGTAGGCCAAGTCACAGTATAACACAGTGAGCGAGCGGGCGGCCCTTGCGATAGTCGTTGGAGCAGCAGCGGATCCCAATGACTACCTTGGGGATAGCCTATACATTTACATTTTAGTCATTTAGCAGACACTCTTATCCAGAGCGACTTACATGAGCAATTAGGGTTAAGTGCCTTGCTCAAGGGCACATCGACAGATTTTTCACCTAGTCGCCTCGGGGATTAGAACCAGCCACCTTTCGGTTACTGGCACAACGCTCTTAACCACTCTTAACCACTAAGCTACCTGCCGCCCCATACATATATACAACAAGGAAAAGAAAAGAGGCCGCAATCAACCTTCTGACCCACATGCACCTGCTGGGATTCTTCTCCCAGTCCAACCACATATGCAGCCCTTGTCCCACTTGGGGGGAGAGAGAGAGAGAGAGACAGACAGAGAGAGAGACTCCCTCTATCTAGGCCTATATCAACGCGCCATGACCCATGGGGCGCCAGCCTCCATAGCGCCAGCCAGACACCAAGACCCACAGACACAAAGACCGAGGCGAGTCACGCTGCGGAGTCAAGCAGGTGAACAATATATTAGTAGAGACAGCCAACCTACCTACCTACCTACCTACCTACCAGAAGACAACACACAATCTCACTGTGTAGAAATAGTAGGCTACAAATACAACAACAACAACACTCACACTGCCAGTGCACAAAAAGTACTAATACAATAACACACACACACACATAGTGCAAGTAAGCATGTCGTAGGACTGTTTATACCATGTGGATCCTGTACATATGACGAATACAACCTGAAACTTGAGGTACAACACTAGTCTCAGCCAGGCCTCACAGGTGCATGTGTTTTAAGGTCCCCAAAAGAGCGCTTCTTTAAAACACCCCTGACCACATCAGGGGACCCCAAACCATTTGATTCCCTTGCCAGACATCTCGGCTCACTACACAACAAGTGCTGCTCGCAATCGGATGCACTTTTAGGCCATTTAGGAGACAAATAGCACAGGAAAACCAGTGCGCACCGCTCCACCCGACAGTCGAACGGTGAGGTTTTGAGCGAGCCGCAACAAAATGCACGGCCCTTCCGCGGCCCACATTACTTTATTCTGAACGGAGACAAGTCTGCTCGCTGGGCCGTTCGCTTTTGGACCAAAAACACGGCTCCGTCGGTGACTTTCGGGCCGATATAGGCGAACAGAAAACACAAGTGAAAGAGCATTTGGCCAGCCCAGAGAAGCCGAGCTGGTTGCCTTGAGTCTACATGGTTCTCATGTCGCGTTTAAGGCCAGCCCCCTGCTCGGTGTGGAGCTTCAATAGCGCAGAGCAGCGTCTACAGCAAACTACTCCTCGCAGACCGTGTGTGTGTGTGTGTGTACCGGACCAAACGACAGACAGACAGACAGACAGACATGGCAGAAGTCGCACCAGCACCCGCAGCCGCAGCGCCGGCCAAGGCACCCAAGAAGAAGGCAGCAGCCAAGCCCAAGAAAGCGGGACCCAGCGTAGGAGAACTCATCGTCAAGGCTGTGACCGCCTCCAAGGAGAGGAGCGGCGTGTCCCTGGCCGCGCTCAAGAAGACGCTGGCGGCAGGCGGCTACGACGTGGAGAAGAACAACTCCCGCGTCAAGATCGCAGTCAAGAGCCTCGTCACCAAGGGCACCCTGGTCCAGACCAAGGGCACCGGTGCATCCGGCTCCTTCAAGCTCAACAAGAAAGCCGTCGAGGCAAAGAAGCCCGCCAAGAAAACCGCAGTTCCCAAAGTAAAGAAGGTGGCCGCCAAGAAGCCCGCCGCGGCGAAGAAGCCCAAGAAGGTAGCAGCCAAGAAGGCCGTCGCCGCAAAGAAGTCCCCCAAGAAGGCCAAGAAGCCCGCTACACCCAAAAAGGCCGCCAAGAGCCCCAAGAAGGTGAAGAAGCCCGCCGCAGCGGCCAAGAAGGCGGCCAAGAGCCCCAAGAAGGCTACAAAGGCAGCCAAGCCCAAAGCCGCCAAGCCCAAGGCAGCCAAGGCCAAGAAGGCAGCCCCCAAGAAGAAGTAAACCTATTACAAACAGTGTTCTACTCGACACATGTTGTACCACAAAAGGCTCTTTTAAGAGCCACCCACCTCTTTCCATAGAAAGCGCATTGATTTCCATGTACTATCTGTCGTGAAAAAGAAATTACGCACACTAGGCTACTTTTACGCACACAACATCGTCCCACTCTGGGTGTGTGCGAAGGGAGAGGAATATAATAGAGGGCCAAAATGGCTTAGAAATTCGACCTCACGAGTGCACCCTCACCAGCCATTTGTATATGAGCCACTGGGCTATTCCCGTTCAGAGGCAGGCTGCTGTGATGTGTTACAAGTGCCATGTAATAACAATACTATAGTGGCTTCGAATTCAAACTCACGAGTGCACCCTCAACAGCCATATTTATATATGAGCCACTGGGCTATTCCCGTTCAGAGGCAGGCTGCTGTGATGTGTTACAAGTGCCATGTAATAACAATACTATAGTGGCTTCGATTTCAAACTCAAGAGTGCACCCTCACCAGCTGTTTGTTTCCCATTTGGAGAGAAATAATGTGAGGATTTCATGTCGGACATTTTGGCGCTCACGCGAAATGACACAAAGTAACAAAGTCGGAGGGACACAAAGTAGCCTCTCACTCGCTGCCTGTGGGTGGGAACCGGCTTAGGGCTGTCTGTCTGTCTGTCCCTCGCTCCAATTGGATAAGGCCACACCGGCCCGGTGGCCAATCGTTGCCTCTTGTGGCGAGGTATAAGTACGGCTCTCGAAGTGGCGAGCGGCTCATTCAGACTTTCTGTGACTTTCTCAAGATACCAATATGAGCGGAAGAGGCAAAACCGGAGGCAAGGCCAGGGCGAAGGCAAAGACCCGTTCATCCCGTGCCGGGCTCCAGTTCCCCGTGGGCCGTGTGCACAGGCTACTGCGCAAAGGCAACTACGCCGAGCGTGTGGGCGCTGGCGCACCAGTCTACCTGGCCGCCGTGCTCGAGTACCTGACTGCTGAGATCCTGGAGTTGGCCGGCAACGCTGCCCGTGACAACAAGAAGACTCGTATCATCCCCCGTCACCTGCAGCTGGCCGTCCGTAACGACGAGGAACTGAACAAACTGCTCGGCGGTGTGACCATCGCTCAGGGTGGTGTGTTGCCCAACATCCAGGCAGTGCTACTCCCCAAGAAGACCGAGAAGGCAGTCAAAGCCAAGTAAATTCGCTACTGCGACTTCAACTTGACTACTCAACCCCCAAAGGCTCTTTTAAGAGCCAACCACCTAGCTCTCCAAAAGCGCAAAGTACCTTTCTATGACCGCTACACATTGAGTGGGTGTATACACAACTATTTCGACATTCTGTGCCCACATGAGGCCTTCCATGAACAACAACACCTACTAGGCCTCGTTTGCCATAGCAGGCTAGCATTAGATTACAACGTGCCTATAAAGATGTCACTCTTGACTTTGGCGACTATTATTATGCGTAAAGGGCCGGCGGCGTCCTATTGCGCGCGCGCACCGGGAGTTTGAATTTTGGAGAGGCCGGGCCTCCCGTCCAATGGCCAACGGAGGAGGCCTGCGCAACGGGCCAATCGGGGTGGTGGGGAGATGGTGTCCAATCAGCAGGCGCCACTGCCGGCTTTATAAACTTCACATAGGCATTTCGAGGCTATACTCCCGACTGTCAGAGAAGCGCCATGGCCAGAACCAAGCAAACCGCTCGCAAATCCACCGGTGGCAAAGCCCCCAGGAAGCAGCTCGCCACTAAGGCTGCTCGCAAGAGTGCCCCGGCCACCGGCGGTGTGAAGAAGCCTCACCGTTACAGGCCCGGCACCGTGGCTCTGAGAGAGATCCGTCGTTACCAGAAGTCCACTGAGCTGCTCATCCGCAAGCTGCCCTTCCAGCGCCTGGTGCGAGAAATCGCCCAGGACTTCAAGACCGACCTGCGCTTCCAGAGTTCCGCTGTGATGGCCCTGCAGGAGGCTAGCGAGGCTTACCTGGTCGGCCTGTTCGAGGACACCAACCTGTGCGCCATCCACGCCAAGCGGGTGACCATCATGCCCAAGGACATCCAGCTGGCCCGCCGTATTCGCGGAGAGCGCGCATAAATGAGGATGACCTGAACTCCAAAATCCCCCAAAGGCTCTTTTAAGAGCCACCTCCATATTTCCATCAAAAAGGCACAATTGTTCCATGTATACACGCACCTCTACATTACCCACCATGTATGTTGTTCACTAACACGTCTAAAAGCTACGTATTGTACCTTTTCGTTGCCTGAAGTCTAGCTTCAATGTGTGTGTGTGTGTGTGTGTGTGTGTGTGTGTGTATGTATGTGTATATATATATATATATATATACAACCGTCTGGCATCATCCACTTACTTTGGACTATAGTAGCACAGTAAAATGCTTTACAAAGGAGGGGGAAAAGAAACGAGTGATAATATAGGCCGAATAGTTACAAGAATTGTGTTCAGATGAATAATTGACACTATTAGTTGTGTGTCATTAGTTGCCTTGAATGCAGTCCAGAAGAAACATTGCATGCCAACTTCCTTTGAAAGTCCCATG
Source organism: Coregonus lavaretus (assembly GCF_964263955.1). Classification (NCBI taxonomy): domain Eukaryota; kingdom Metazoa; phylum Chordata; class Actinopteri; order Salmoniformes; family Salmonidae; genus Coregonus; species Coregonus lavaretus. The sequence goes on along the minus strand of NW_028161555.1, from coordinate 36,659 downwards.
TTGCAGTGCTGCTGAGAGACTCATGCAGAGGCCCAAACTTTACAGTGGAGCACGGAGGCCATCTTGTGGTTAAATGTGGGTACTGCACCTCATGGTCATTTGCTCTTTAGGCCAGCGTTTCCCAAACGCGGTCCTGGGGTCCCCAAGGGGTGCGCGTTTTGCGTTTTGCCCTAACACTCCACAGCTGATTCTAATACTCCCAGCTTGATGATGATGAGTTGATTATTTGAATCAGCTGTGTAGTGCTGGGGCAAAAACTCCCAAAACGTGGCCTGAGTTTGGGAATCCCTGCTTTAGGCTAATACTAGCCTATTAGGATGACTTGGTTCGATCGCTTTAATGGCAACTGCTAAACTCTAGTTTTCACTAATTACTTGTCCCAGGTCACCATTATGAATCCAATAGCAAAACAAATGTTTCAAAATTGCTCAATAGTGAAAAAAGGCCAGGAAACGATGGGTTCTCAGCAATATTTCACCAACAACCAATCACTATTCAAGCATAGACATTAGGATCATCAACAAATATTCCTAAGTCATACTACAAAAGGGTTGTAACGAAATGGATTTGTCTGTTCAATGCAAGTTCAACGTCAAAGAAAAAGTGCATCACCACAACAAACGTGTCTTTAGATACACTGTAAAAAATGACTTTGTGGAATGTACTCAAGCTATTACAGTCAACAAAGGCACACGTCATATTATTGAGTAGATATTTTTGCTTGTTTTTATGAGTAGATAAGCTTGAGTAAGTTGAGTTGATGTGGTCCAATACATTGAGTAAAGATGATAGAGACGTAAAAAGGATTATATTACGTTGATTCGACTCAAATAGACACTGAGAGACTGAGAGAGAGAGAGAGAGACTGAGAGAGTGAGTGAGTGAGAGAGAGAGAGACTGAGAGAGTGAGTGAGTGAGTGAGTGAGAGAGAGTGAGTGAGTGAGAGAGAGAGAGAGAGACTGAGAGAGAGAGAGTGTGAGTGAGTGAGACTGAGAGACTGAGAGAGTGAGTGAGAGAGTGAGTGAGTGAGAGAGACTGAGAGACAGAGAGTGAGTGAGAGAGTGAGAGAGACTGAGAGAGTGAGTGAGAGACAGAGAGAGAGAGTGAGTGAGAGAGAGAGACTGCGTGAGTGAGTGACTGAGTGAGTGAGTGAGAGAGAGAGTGAGTGAGAGAGAGAGCGAGAGACTGAGAGAGTGAGTGAGAGAGAGAGAGAGTGTGAGTGAGTGAGCCTGAGAGACTGAGAGAGTGAGTGAGTGAGAGTGAGTGAGTGAGAGAGAGAGAGTGAGTGAGAGAGAGAGAGACTGACAGAGTGAGTGAGGGGGTGAGTGAGAGAGAGAGACTGAGAGACTGAGTGAGTGAGTGAGTGAGTGAGAGAGAGACTGAGAGACTGAGAGAGTGAGAGAGTGAGTGAGTGAGAGAGACTGAGAGACAGAGAGTGAGTGAGAGAGTGAGAGAGACTGAGAGAGTGAGTGAGAGACAGAGAGAGAGAGTGAGTGAGTGAGTGAGTGAGAGAGAGTGAGTGAGTGAGAGAGAGAGAGAGAGAGAGACTGAGAGAGAGAGAGTGTGAGTGAGTGAGACTGAGAGACTGAGAGAGTGAGTGAGTGAGAGTGAGTGAGTGAGAGAGAGAGAGTGAGTGAGAGAGAGAGAGACTGACAGAGTGAGTGAGGGGGTGAGTGAGAGAGAGAGACTGAGAGACTGAGAGAGTGAGTGAGAGAGAGACTGAGAGACTGAGAGAGTGAGAGAGTGAGTGAGTGAGAGAGACTGAGAGACAGAGAGTGAGTGAGAGAGTGAGAGAGACTGAGAGAGTGAGTGAGAGACAGAGAGAGAGAGTGAGTGAGTGAGTGAGAGAGAGAGAGACTGAGAGAGAGAGAGTGTGAGTGAGTGAGACTGAGAGACTGAGAGAGTGAGTGAGAGAGTGAGTGAGTGAGAGAGACTGAGAGACTGAGAGACTGAGAGAGTGAGTGAGAGAGTGAGTGAGTGAGAGAGACTGAGAGACAGAGAGTGAGTGAGAGAGAGAGACTGCGAGAGTGAGTGAGTGAGTGAGTGAGTGAGTGAGTGAGAGAGAGAGTGAGTGAGAGAGAGAGCGAGAGACTGAGAGAGTGAGTGAGAGAGAGAGAGAGTGTGAGTGAGTGAGCCTGAGAGACTGAGAGAGTGAGTGAGTGAGAGAGAGTGAGTGAGTGAGAGAGAGAGAGAGAGACTGAGAGAGTGAGTGAGAGAGAGAGAGAGTGTGAGTGAGTGAGCCTGAGAGACTGAGAGAGTGAGTGAGTGAGAGAGAGTGAGTGAGTGAGAGAGTGAGTGAGAGACAGAGAGAGAGAGTGAGTGAGAGAGAGACTGAGAGAGTGAGTGAGTGAGTGAGTGAGTGAGTGAGTGAGTGAATGAGAGAGAGAGAGTGTGAGTGACTGAGACTGAGAGACTGAGTGAGTGAGTGAGTGAGAGAGAGAGAGTGAGAGAGAGAGAGAGAGAGAGTGAAAGAGAGAGAGAGAGAGAGAGTGAGTACTCAACTGTGCCTCTCTCTGAGGCACAGTTGAGTACACCCCTCCATCCAATAGACCCCAGCAACTTCCTTTTGGATTCACGTTTACAGTATAGGGGATGCATTTGTGACATACCTTACATCTCTGACCTTGTCAATATCAGCATTTCGCTCTACTTACCGTGAAGTGACATTATAATAGTCATCATCATAATAGTAGTACATTACAGTATACGTTTGCCTAAAATAGTACCATTTAAAGGGAGTATGTCAGGGTCAATTACTGACAAATGAGAACACACTAATCCTCAGGGGTCATTTAGGGGCAAAACGCACCACTTTGTGAAGCTTTTGTTTTGATTGAAGAGCAAGAAAAGTATTCATTTGTTCCACTTCTTTCCCTTCTAAATGCGGTTGCCTAAGGACAGGCAGTATGCACATATCTAAATGTTATGAAAAAATCAGTATTTTTTTGCCACTCAGAACACAGACATTTACCTTAAGGGGAGTTACCCTCATTTTAGACTTACATTTACATTTTAGTCATTTAGCAGACGCTCTTATCCAGAGCGACTTACAGTTTAGTGAATACACTTTTTTTTTTATACTGGCCCCCCGTGGGAATCGACCCCACAACGCTGGCATTGCAAACGCCATGCTCGCCATCAACTGAGCTACATCCCTGCCGGCCATTCCCTCCCCTACCCTGGACGACTGCTGGGCCAATTGTGCGCCGCCCATGAGTCTCCCGGGTCGCGGCCGGCTGCGACAGAGCCTGGATTCGACCCAGGATCTCTAGTGGCACAGTTAGCACTGCGATGCAGTGCCTTAGACCACTGCGCCACTCAGGAGCAACACTTCCCAAGCATACATTTTCATGACAGCGTTCCTAATCTGCAGTAGGCAATTACTGCAGTAGCAGTTGAAAATCGGTAGGTTAACACCAAACCGTGAGGTTATTATGAATTCAGAGCAGTCGGATGAAGTCATAGTCAAATACATTTGAACAAATGACCAACAATATCACACGGAAAGTGATGTGAGCATTGCATTGTGGAAAGCAATGACTTTACAAGAACACGTATTGCAACGCGAGGCATGTATTTCTAGATTAAACACTGATTCAGTGTGATGAACAAGTACATGTATGATTTGGTGTGCTCTACTTGAACACGCGCTTAGAGTTTTGAAACCACTGCCTATATGAGGAGCTGTCGTTGTTTGTTTTATTACCACATACTTATGGAAATTGCACCGGTTGAGAGATGATGGCTCTCTTGTGCCTACAGTGAAGGGTACTTCTGATCCAGCAGGTGGTGCTAAGATCCCTCCCTATATGACTTGAATGATGAGTTGATTTATTCCTTATAGCTCCTAATGATTTTAAGGCCAGTGTTGGCAAACATGACTTCTGCTCCAGCAGGTGGCCATGAAATCCCCCCCTATATGACTTGACTGACCAGGTAGTTGATGGACTCCTTATAGCTCTTAATGATCTCAAGCAGAGTGTTGGCCACATGACCTCTGGTCCAGCAGGTGGCGGTGAAAATAGTCCCTATAGGAGTTGACTCATTTCTTTGAGGTCCTAAATGAAGGATAGGGCGTCAACAGTGCATCTCGGCCTAACCCTGTTCCGGGCCCATTTCTTCACTCGATGCTTCCGGTGTTCTTCATCTCCTCTTCAATAGTCCTTCTCCACGTCTTCCTTCCCGTCTAGCCCTGTGCGTTCCACTGAAGTGTCTGTGTTTTTATGTCGTTAGGAGTTTTGCTCACTGCGTGTCCCCCTTCAATTTCCACTTTCTGTCCCAGTTGGGTAGCTATCCATTATACTGTAGCCTACTTACTACCAATGTCACTGTAGTCAAAGGTGATTTTCGATTATTATGTATGAGTATTATTATATATTGTGATATTATGATGTTCAAGCCTATAGGGTGTGGTAACAGGCCCTCTGTGATTTGTTGTTGTACTGTACATGTCAAGTATCTGCACTCTAGCCTAATTAGCCTAAACTGCTAGGGAAAAGTCACTTCCGGTCGTAGCTGTATCCCACCTAGTCAAAACCTTGTTAGTCCTTATCCTAAAAGGCACCCTCTGTTCCTCGATATACTCCACCGAGGGCCGGCAGCCAGTAAGTACAGGTAAGAGACAATTATGGCAACAATAAGTTGTCCTATGAAAGCTAGTCAAATGTGAGATGTTCAACTGCACTGAATGATAAAGTGGCAGTCTGTGCTCTTGGGCCCTTAAGGCATCAGTGCACCCCCCCAATTTGTCCCTTTTGAAATGAACAGTTGAGACGGGCCCTCTTTCTGTGGCCTTTCTTTGACGACACATCTGAGGCTATCCTGCGGCAATACAAATGATCAACATCATAACAATAATTCCATTATAAGAAGCTTTATTATTGGTTTGCTAAGAAAGGTACCATACAATATTGGCACATCACTATCACCTCTGTATGCGTAGGAAATCAATCCCTTCATTGTGTGTGTGTGTGTGTGTGTGTGTGTGGGTGTGTGTGTGTGGGTAAAGGTACGCCACTCTCGGTCTCACAGTTTATGCACACGGTCGTCTTTATGCAACAATATGGAAGACATTCCCAAATGTGCTTACATCATTGCGTAATGTCAGGGAGTCACACAAACAGTGTGTGCTGTTTGGCTGCAACACACATTAGGCATAAGGATGATGACAACTATTTTGTAAACGCTCCAGCTTGCAGAGGGATCACCACCCCTCCCATCCGCACCCCAGGTCCTCTTGGCCCCCTTACTGTCAGGCCGAGTGGTGTCTAGAGAAGAAAGAAGAAGAGTGATGTTTATTAATGACAGTCAATACGACACGTCCTTCCATAGCTAAACAGACTCATCCTACTAGGTCAGTGTTTCCCAACTCCAGCGGTAGAGTAGCCTACCCCCAACAATACCCATTTTTCTTGTAGCCCTGGAGAGCCACAGCTGACTGAACAACCTGTCACCTAATTAGCAAGTCCTCAATGAGTAAAATCAGGTGCAACAACAACAACAACAACAACAACAACAACAACAACAACAATATGAGGACAGGGACACAGTGTACTAGCTGATCTCCCAGTTGTCACCGTTTGGCCTTGTGTTCCACATAGCCTATATCAGTATTGGAGTATGTTTCCCGCGCACGGTAGTTGCTTTCACGTCACCTTTGTAATCGCTCCTCCCTAGTCCCCTAGAACGAGCGCCCTCCCCTTTGCAACGCCTCCGAACATATCACAGAGGCGCGCTTTCTGTGCCGATGGCCTCAATCAGGTCGACCAAACGCAGATAATAGCGCACCACGCACCGGCGCTGAAGTCATTCATTCACTTGAACTCAACTAGCGAACACACCATGTCTGGAAGAGGCAAAGGCGGCAAGGGACTTGGAAAAGGAGGCGCCAAGCGTCACCGAAAAGTTCTCCGCGATAACATCCAGGGAATCACCAAACCCGCTATCCGCCGTCTGGCTCGCCGCGGCGGCGTGAAGCGTATTTCCGGTCTGATCTATGAGGAGACCCGCGGTGTCCTAAAGGTGTTCCTGGAGAACGTGATCCGTGACGCAGTCACCTACACCGAGCACGCCAAGAGGAAGACCGTTACCGCCATGGACGTGGTCTACGCTCTGAAACGACAGGGACGCACCCTGTACGGTTTCGGCGGTTAAACGCACTCTCTTCGGAACCTCAACACCCCGACTCGAACCCAAAGGCTCTTTTAAGAGCCACCCACATCCGCTTCAAAAGGGCCCATTCCATATAGTGTTTTTTTCTTTTCTTCCGTATGCTATTTGGTAGGAAAGTATGAGCCACTTCGAGTGGACAGGGAGTATTAAATAGCGGATTCTAATGTCCCTTCCCGTTTTAGCGCACAGAGGGAGGCCTATATCTGACAGTGGCAAAGTGTAGTGACGTTGTTATTTTGGGTCAAGCAATAGTGGCATTTGGACAACATAAAACCACCACCCGTCGGTAGATGTGGCTCGAAAAGAGGGGGACAGCGTTCGCGCGCGCGCACACACACACACACACACACACACACAGTCCAAAATGGGAGCCCTATGTCTGACGGTGCCAACGTGGGCAATTCTATCACCAGCATTATGTGGCACAACAATCGTGCCATTCGGACAACTATTCAGGCCCCCCTTTTGAAACACACAATTCCCCATCG
>NW_028161555.1:22500-25000 GCF_964263955.1 Coregonus lavaretus | reverse complement strand
ATTTGGCCAGCCCAGAGAAGCCGAGCTGGTTGCCTTGAGTCTACATGGTTCTCATGTCGCGTTTAAGGCCAGCCCCCTGCTCGGTGTGGAGCTTCAATAGCGCAGAGCAGCGTCTACAGCAAACTACTCCTCGCAGACCGTGTGTGTGTGTGTGTGTACCGGACCAAACGACAGACAGACAGACAGACAGACATGGCAGAAGTCGCACCAGCACCCGCAGCCGCAGCGCCGGCCAAGGCACCCAAGAAGAAGGCAGCAGCCAAGCCCAAGAAAGCGGGACCCAGCGTAGGAGAACTCATCGTCAAGGCTGTGACCGCCTCCAAGGAGAGGAGCGGCGTGTCCCTGGCCGCGCTCAAGAAGACGCTGGCGGCAGGCGGCTACGACGTGGAGAAGAACAACTCCCGCGTCAAGATCGCAGTCAAGAGCCTCGTCACCAAGGGCACCCTGGTCCAGACCAAGGGCACCGGTGCATCCGGCTCCTTCAAGCTCAACAAGAAAGCCGTCGAGGCAAAGAAGCCCGCCAAGAAAACCGCAGTTCCCAAAGTAAAGAAGGTGGCCGCCAAGAAGCCCGCCGCGGCGAAGAAGCCCAAGAAGGTAGCAGCCAAGAAGGCCGTCGCCGCAAAGAAGTCCCCCAAGAAGGCCAAGAAGCCCGCTACACCCAAAAAGGCCGCCAAGAGCCCCAAGAAGGTGAAGAAGCCCGCCGCAGCGGCCAAGAAGGCGGCCAAGAGCCCCAAGAAGGCTACAAAGGCAGCCAAGCCCAAAGCCGCCAAGCCCAAGGCAGCCAAGGCCAAGAAGGCAGCCCCCAAGAAGAAGTAAACCTATTACAAACAGTGTTCTACTCGACACATGTTGTACCACAAAAGGCTCTTTTAAGAGCCACCCACCTCTTTCCATAGAAAGCGCATTGATTTCCATGTACTATCTGTCGTGAAAAAGAAATTACGCACACTAGGCTACTTTTACGCACACAACATCGTCCCACTCTGGGTGTGTGCGAAGGGAGAGGAATATAATAGAGGGCCAAAATGGCTTAGAAATTCGACCTCACGAGTGCACCCTCACCAGCCATTTGTATATGAGCCACTGGGCTATTCCCGTTCAGAGGCAGGCTGCTGTGATGTGTTACAAGTGCCATGTAATAACAATACTATAGTGGCTTCGAATTCAAACTCACGAGTGCACCCTCAACAGCCATATTTATATATGAGCCACTGGGCTATTCCCGTTCAGAGGCAGGCTGCTGTGATGTGTTACAAGTGCCATGTAATAACAATACTATAGTGGCTTCGATTTCAAACTCAAGAGTGCACCCTCACCAGCTGTTTGTTTCCCATTTGGAGAGAAATAATGTGAGGATTTCATGTCGGACATTTTGGCGCTCACGCGAAATGACACAAAGTAACAAAGTCGGAGGGACACAAAGTAGCCTCTCACTCGCTGCCTGTGGGTGGGAACCGGCTTAGGGCTGTCTGTCTGTCTGTCCCTCGCTCCAATTGGATAAGGCCACACCGGCCCGGTGGCCAATCGTTGCCTCTTGTGGCGAGGTATAAGTACGGCTCTCGAAGTGGCGAGCGGCTCATTCAGACTTTCTGTGACTTTCTCAAGATACCAATATGAGCGGAAGAGGCAAAACCGGAGGCAAGGCCAGGGCGAAGGCAAAGACCCGTTCATCCCGTGCCGGGCTCCAGTTCCCCGTGGGCCGTGTGCACAGGCTACTGCGCAAAGGCAACTACGCCGAGCGTGTGGGCGCTGGCGCACCAGTCTACCTGGCCGCCGTGCTCGAGTACCTGACTGCTGAGATCCTGGAGTTGGCCGGCAACGCTGCCCGTGACAACAAGAAGACTCGTATCATCCCCCGTCACCTGCAGCTGGCCGTCCGTAACGACGAGGAACTGAACAAACTGCTCGGCGGTGTGACCATCGCTCAGGGTGGTGTGTTGCCCAACATCCAGGCAGTGCTACTCCCCAAGAAGACCGAGAAGGCAGTCAAAGCCAAGTAAATTCGCTACTGCGACTTCAACTTGACTACTCAACCCCCAAAGGCTCTTTTAAGAGCCAACCACCTAGCTCTCCAAAAGCGCAAAGTACCTTTCTATGACCGCTACACATTGAGTGGGTGTATACACAACTATTTCGACATTCTGTGCCCACATGAGGCCTTCCATGAACAACAACACCTACTAGGCCTCGTTTGCCATAGCAGGCTAGCATTAGATTACAACGTGCCTATAAAGATGTCACTCTTGACTTTGGCGACTATTATTATGCGTAAAGGGCCGGCGGCGTCCTATTGCGCGCGCGCACCGGGAGTTTGAATTTTGGAGAGGCCGGGCCTCCCGTCCAATGGCCAACGGAGGAGGCCTGCGCAACGGGCCAATCGGGGTGGTGGGGAGATGGTGTCCAATCAGCAGGCGCCACTGCCGGCTTTATAAACTTCACATAGGCATTTCGAGGCTATACTCCCGACTGTCAGAGAAGCGCCATGGCCAGAACCAAGCAA
>NW_028161555.1:15000-17500 GCF_964263955.1 Coregonus lavaretus | reverse complement strand
ATCTCGGCCTAACCCTGTTCCGGGCCCATTTCTTCACTCGATGCTTCCGGTGTTCTTCATCTCCTCTTCAATAGTCCTTCTCCACGTCTTCCTTCCCGTCTAGCCCTGTGCGTTCCACTGAAGTGTCTGTGTTTTTATGTCGTTAGGAGTTTTGCTCACTGCGTGTCCCCCTTCAATTTCCACTTTCTGTCCCAGTTGGGTAGCTATCCATTATACTGTAGCCTACTTACTACCAATGTCACTGTAGTCAAAGGTGATTTTCGATTATTATGTATGAGTATTATTATATATTGTGATATTATGATGTTCAAGCCTATAGGGTGTGGTAACAGGCCCTCTGTGATTTGTTGTTGTACTGTACATGTCAAGTATCTGCACTCTAGCCTAATTAGCCTAAACTGCTAGGGAAAAGTCACTTCCGGTCGTAGCTGTATCCCACCTAGTCAAAACCTTGTTAGTCCTTATCCTAAAAGGCACCCTCTGTTCCTCGATATACTCCACCGAGGGCCGGCAGCCAGTAAGTACAGGTAAGAGACAATTATGGCAACAATAAGTTGTCCTATGAAAGCTAGTCAAATGTGAGATGTTCAACTGCACTGAATGATAAAGTGGCAGTCTGTGCTCTTGGGCCCTTAAGGCATCAGTGCACCCCCCCAATTTGTCCCTTTTGAAATGAACAGTTGAGACGGGCCCTCTTTCTGTGGCCTTTCTTTGACGACACATCTGAGGCTATCCTGCGGCAATACAAATGATCAACATCATAACAATAATTCCATTATAAGAAGCTTTATTATTGGTTTGCTAAGAAAGGTACCATACAATATTGGCACATCACTATCACCTCTGTATGCGTAGGAAATCAATCCCTTCATTGTGTGTGTGTGTGTGTGTGTGTGTGTGGGTGTGTGTGTGTGGGTAAAGGTACGCCACTCTCGGTCTCACAGTTTATGCACACGGTCGTCTTTATGCAACAATATGGAAGACATTCCCAAATGTGCTTACATCATTGCGTAATGTCAGGGAGTCACACAAACAGTGTGTGCTGTTTGGCTGCAACACACATTAGGCATAAGGATGATGACAACTATTTTGTAAACGCTCCAGCTTGCAGAGGGATCACCACCCCTCCCATCCGCACCCCAGGTCCTCTTGGCCCCCTTACTGTCAGGCCGAGTGGTGTCTAGAGAAGAAAGAAGAAGAGTGATGTTTATTAATGACAGTCAATACGACACGTCCTTCCATAGCTAAACAGACTCATCCTACTAGGTCAGTGTTTCCCAACTCCAGCGGTAGAGTAGCCTACCCCCAACAATACCCATTTTTCTTGTAGCCCTGGAGAGCCACAGCTGACTGAACAACCTGTCACCTAATTAGCAAGTCCTCAATGAGTAAAATCAGGTGCAACAACAACAACAACAACAACAACAACAACAACAACAACAACAATATGAGGACAGGGACACAGTGTACTAGCTGATCTCCCAGTTGTCACCGTTTGGCCTTGTGTTCCACATAGCCTATATCAGTATTGGAGTATGTTTCCCGCGCACGGTAGTTGCTTTCACGTCACCTTTGTAATCGCTCCTCCCTAGTCCCCTAGAACGAGCGCCCTCCCCTTTGCAACGCCTCCGAACATATCACAGAGGCGCGCTTTCTGTGCCGATGGCCTCAATCAGGTCGACCAAACGCAGATAATAGCGCACCACGCACCGGCGCTGAAGTCATTCATTCACTTGAACTCAACTAGCGAACACACCATGTCTGGAAGAGGCAAAGGCGGCAAGGGACTTGGAAAAGGAGGCGCCAAGCGTCACCGAAAAGTTCTCCGCGATAACATCCAGGGAATCACCAAACCCGCTATCCGCCGTCTGGCTCGCCGCGGCGGCGTGAAGCGTATTTCCGGTCTGATCTATGAGGAGACCCGCGGTGTCCTAAAGGTGTTCCTGGAGAACGTGATCCGTGACGCAGTCACCTACACCGAGCACGCCAAGAGGAAGACCGTTACCGCCATGGACGTGGTCTACGCTCTGAAACGACAGGGACGCACCCTGTACGGTTTCGGCGGTTAAACGCACTCTCTTCGGAACCTCAACACCCCGACTCGAACCCAAAGGCTCTTTTAAGAGCCACCCACATCCGCTTCAAAAGGGCCCATTCCATATAGTGTTTTTTTCTTTTCTTCCGTATGCTATTTGGTAGGAAAGTATGAGCCACTTCGAGTGGACAGGGAGTATTAAATAGCGGATTCTAATGTCCCTTCCCGTTTTAGCGCACAGAGGGAGGCCTATATCTGACAGTGGCAAAGTGTAGTGACGTTGTTATTTTGGGTCAAGCAATAGTGGCATTTGGACAACATAAAACCACCACCCGTCGGTAGATGTGGCTCGAAAAGAGGGGGACAGCGTTCGCGCGCGCGCACACACACACACACACACACACACACACAGTCCAAAATGGGAGCCCTATGTCTGACGGTGCCAACGTGGGCAATTCTATCACC
>NW_028161555.1:0-10000 GCF_964263955.1 Coregonus lavaretus | reverse complement strand
TGAACGGAGACAAGTCTGCTCGCTGGGCCGTTCGCTTTTGGACCAAAAACACGGCTCCGTCGGTGACTTTCGGGCCGATATAGGCGAACAGAAAACACAAGTGAAAGAGCATTTGGCCAGCCCAGAGAAGCCGAGCTGGTTGCCTTGAGTCTACATGGTTCTCATGTCGCGTTTAAGGCCAGCCCCCTGCTCGGTGTGGAGCTTCAATAGCGCAGAGCAGCGTCTACAGCAAACTACTCCTCGCAGACCGTGTGTGTGTGTGTGTGTACCGGACCAAACGACAGACAGACAGACAGACAGACATGGCAGAAGTCGCACCAGCACCCGCAGCCGCAGCGCCGGCCAAGGCACCCAAGAAGAAGGCAGCAGCCAAGCCCAAGAAAGCGGGACCCAGCGTAGGAGAACTCATCGTCAAGGCTGTGACCGCCTCCAAGGAGAGGAGCGGCGTGTCCCTGGCCGCGCTCAAGAAGACGCTGGCGGCAGGCGGCTACGACGTGGAGAAGAACAACTCCCGCGTCAAGATCGCAGTCAAGAGCCTCGTCACCAAGGGCACCCTGGTCCAGACCAAGGGCACCGGTGCATCCGGCTCCTTCAAGCTCAACAAGAAAGCCGTCGAGGCAAAGAAGCCCGCCAAGAAAACCGCAGTTCCCAAAGTAAAGAAGGTGGCCGCCAAGAAGCCCGCCGCGGCGAAGAAGCCCAAGAAGGTAGCAGCCAAGAAGGCCGTCGCCGCAAAGAAGTCCCCCAAGAAGGCCAAGAAGCCCGCTACACCCAAAAAGGCCGCCAAGAGCCCCAAGAAGGTGAAGAAGCCCGCCGCAGCGGCCAAGAAGGCGGCCAAGAGCCCCAAGAAGGCTACAAAGGCAGCCAAGCCCAAAGCCGCCAAGCCCAAGGCAGCCAAGGCCAAGAAGGCAGCCCCCAAGAAGAAGTAAACCTATTACAAACAGTGTTCTACTCGACACATGTTGTACCACAAAAGGCTCTTTTAAGAGCCACCCACCTCTTTCCATAGAAAGCGCATTGATTTCCATGTACTATCTGTCGTGAAAAAGAAATTACGCACACTAGGCTACTTTTACGCACACAACATCGTCCCACTCTGGGTGTGTGCGAAGGGAGAGGAATATAATAGAGGGCCAAAATGGCTTAGAAATTCGACCTCACGAGTGCACCCTCACCAGCCATTTGTATATGAGCCACTGGGCTATTCCCGTTCAGAGGCAGGCTGCTGTGATGTGTTACAAGTGCCATGTAATAACAATACTATAGTGGCTTCGAATTCAAACTCACGAGTGCACCCTCAACAGCCATATTTATATATGAGCCACTGGGCTATTCCCGTTCAGAGGCAGGCTGCTGTGATGTGTTACAAGTGCCATGTAATAACAATACTATAGTGGCTTCGATTTCAAACTCAAGAGTGCACCCTCACCAGCTGTTTGTTTCCCATTTGGAGAGAAATAATGTGAGGATTTCATGTCGGACATTTTGGCGCTCACGCGAAATGACACAAAGTAACAAAGTCGGAGGGACACAAAGTAGCCTCTCACTCGCTGCCTGTGGGTGGGAACCGGCTTAGGGCTGTCTGTCTGTCTGTCCCTCGCTCCAATTGGATAAGGCCACACCGGCCCGGTGGCCAATCGTTGCCTCTTGTGGCGAGGTATAAGTACGGCTCTCGAAGTGGCGAGCGGCTCATTCAGACTTTCTGTGACTTTCTCAAGATACCAATATGAGCGGAAGAGGCAAAACCGGAGGCAAGGCCAGGGCGAAGGCAAAGACCCGTTCATCCCGTGCCGGGCTCCAGTTCCCCGTGGGCCGTGTGCACAGGCTACTGCGCAAAGGCAACTACGCCGAGCGTGTGGGCGCTGGCGCACCAGTCTACCTGGCCGCCGTGCTCGAGTACCTGACTGCTGAGATCCTGGAGTTGGCCGGCAACGCTGCCCGTGACAACAAGAAGACTCGTATCATCCCCCGTCACCTGCAGCTGGCCGTCCGTAACGACGAGGAACTGAACAAACTGCTCGGCGGTGTGACCATCGCTCAGGGTGGTGTGTTGCCCAACATCCAGGCAGTGCTACTCCCCAAGAAGACCGAGAAGGCAGTCAAAGCCAAGTAAATTCGCTACTGCGACTTCAACTTGACTACTCAACCCCCAAAGGCTCTTTTAAGAGCCAACCACCTAGCTCTCCAAAAGCGCAAAGTACCTTTCTATGACCGCTACACATTGAGTGGGTGTATACACAACTATTTCGACATTCTGTGCCCACATGAGGCCTTCCATGAACAACAACACCTACTAGGCCTCGTTTGCCATAGCAGGCTAGCATTAGATTACAACGTGCCTATAAAGATGTCACTCTTGACTTTGGCGACTATTATTATGCGTAAAGGGCCGGCGGCGTCCTATTGCGCGCGCGCACCGGGAGTTTGAATTTTGGAGAGGCCGGGCCTCCCGTCCAATGGCCAACGGAGGAGGCCTGCGCAACGGGCCAATCGGGGTGGTGGGGAGATGGTGTCCAATCAGCAGGCGCCACTGCCGGCTTTATAAACTTCACATAGGCATTTCGAGGCTATACTCCCGACTGTCAGAGAAGCGCCATGGCCAGAACCAAGCAAACCGCTCGCAAATCCACCGGTGGCAAAGCCCCCAGGAAGCAGCTCGCCACTAAGGCTGCTCGCAAGAGTGCCCCGGCCACCGGCGGTGTGAAGAAGCCTCACCGTTACAGGCCCGGCACCGTGGCTCTGAGAGAGATCCGTCGTTACCAGAAGTCCACTGAGCTGCTCATCCGCAAGCTGCCCTTCCAGCGCCTGGTGCGAGAAATCGCCCAGGACTTCAAGACCGACCTGCGCTTCCAGAGTTCCGCTGTGATGGCCCTGCAGGAGGCTAGCGAGGCTTACCTGGTCGGCCTGTTCGAGGACACCAACCTGTGCGCCATCCACGCCAAGCGGGTGACCATCATGCCCAAGGACATCCAGCTGGCCCGCCGTATTCGCGGAGAGCGCGCATAAATGAGGATGACCTGAACTCCAAAATCCCCCAAAGGCTCTTTTAAGAGCCACCTCCATATTTCCATCAAAAAGGCACAATTGTTCCATGTATACACGCACCTCTACATTACCCACCATGTATGTTGTTCACTAACACGTCTAAAAGCTACGTATTGTACCTTTTCGTTGCCTGAAGTCTAGCTTCAATGTGTGTGTGTGTGTGTGTGTGTATGTATGTATATATATATATATATATATATATATATATATATATATACAACCGTCTGGCATCATCCACTTACTTTGGACTATAGTAGCACAGTAAAATGCTTTACAAAGGAGGGGGAAAAGAAACGAGTGATAATATAGGCCGAATAGTTACAAGAATTGTGTTCAGATGAATAATTGACACTATTAGTTGTGTGTCATTAGTTGCCTTGAATGCAGTCCAGAAGAAACATTGCATGCCAACTTCCTTTGAAAGTCCCATGTTGCAGTGCTGCTGAGAGACTCATGCAGAGGCCCAAACTTTACAGTGGAGCACGGAGGCCATCTTGTGGTTAAATGTGGGTACTGCACCTCATGGTCATTTGCTCTTTAGGCCAGCGTTTCCCAAACGCGGTCCTGGGGTCCCCAAGGGGTGCGCGTTTTGCGTTTTGCCCTAACACTCCACAGCTGATTCTAATACTCCCAGCTTGATGATGATGAGTTGATTATTTGAATCAGCTGTGTAGTGCTGGGGCAAAAACTCCCAAAACGTGGCCTGAGTTTGGGAATCCCTGCTTTAGGCTAATACTAGCCTATTAGGATGACTTGGTTCGATCGCTTTAATGGCAACTGCTAAACTCTAGTTTTCACTAATTACTTGTCCCAGGTCACCATTATGAATCCAATAGCAAAACAAATGTTTCAAAATTGCTCAATAGTGAAAAAAGGCCAGGAAACGATGGGTTCTCAGCAATATTTCACCAACAACCAATCACTATTCAAGCATAGACATTAGGATCATCAACAAATATTCCTAAGTCATACTACAAAAGGGTTGTAACGAAATGGATTTGTCTGTTCAATGCAAGTTCAACGTCAAAGAAAAAGTGCATCACCACAACAAACGTGTCTTTAGATACACTGTAAAAAATGACTTTGTGGAATGTACTCAAGCTATTACAGTCAACAAAGGCACACGTCATATTATTGAGTAGATATTTTTGCTTGTTTTTATGAGTAGATAAGCTTGAGTAAGTTGAGTTGATGTGGTCCAATACATTGAGTAAAGATGATAGAGACGTAAAAAGGATTATATTACGTTGATTCGACTCAAATAGACACTGAGAGACTGAGAGAGAGAGAGAGAGACTGAGAGAGTGAGTGAGTGAGAGAGAGAGAGACTGAGAGAGTGAGTGAGTGAGTGAGTGAGTGAGAGAGAGTGAGTGAGTGAGAGAGAGAGAGAGAGACTGAGAGAGAGAGAGTGTGAGTGAGTGAGACTGAGAGACTGAGAGAGTGAGTGAGAGAGTGAGTGAGTGAGAGAGACTGAGAGACAGAGAGTGAGTGAGAGAGTGAGAGAGACTGAGAGAGTGAGTGAGAGACAGAGAGAGAGAGTGAGTGAGAGAGAGAGACTGCGTGAGTGAGTGATTGAGTGAGTGAGTGAGTGAGAGAGAGAGTGAGTGAGAGAGAGAGCGAGAGACTGAGAGAGTGAGTGAGAGAGAGAGAGAGTGTGAGTGAGTGAGCCTGAGAGACTGAGAGAGTGAGTGAGTGAGAGTGAGTGAGTGAGAGAGAGAGAGTGAGTGAGAGAGAGAGAGACTGACAGAGTGAGTGAGGGGGTGAGTGAGAGAGAGAGACTGAGAGACTGAGTGAGTGAGTGAGTGAGTGAGAGAGAGACTGAGAGACTGAGAGAGTGAGAGAGTGAGTGAGTGAGAGAGACTGAGAGACAGAGAGTGAGTGAGAGAGTGAGAGAGACTGAGAGAGTGAGTGAGAGACAGAGAGAGAGAGTGAGTGAGTGAGTGAGTGAGTGAGTGAGTGAGTGAGAGAGAGTGAGTGAGTGAGAGAGAGAGAGAGAGAGAGACTGAGAGAGAGAGAGTGTGAGTGAGTGAGACTGAGAGACTGAGAGAGTGAGTGAGTGAGAGTGAGTGAGTGAGAGAGAGAGAGTGAGTGAGAGAGAGAGAGACTGACAGAGTGAGTGAGGGGGTGAGTGAGAGAGAGAGACTGAGAGACTGAGAGAGTGAGTGAGAGAGAGACTGAGAGACTGAGAGAGTGAGAGAGTGAGTGAGTGAGAGAGACTGAGAGACAGAGAGTGAGTGAGAGAGTGAGAGAGACTGAGAGAGTGAGTGAGAGACAGAGAGAGAGAGTGAGTGAGTGAGTGAGAGAGAGAGAGACTGAGAGAGAGAGAGTGTGAGTGAGTGAGACTGAGAGACTGAGAGAGTGAGTGAGAGAGTGAGTGAGTGAGAGAGACTGAGAGACTGAGAGACTGAGAGAGTGAGTGAGAGAGTGAGTGAGTGAGAGAGACTGAGAGACAGAGAGTGAGTGAGAGAGAGAGACTGCGAGAGTGAGTGAGTGAGTGAGTGAGTGAGTGAGTGAGTGAGTGAGTGAGAGAGAGAGTGAGTGAGAGAGAGAGCGAGAGACTGAGAGAGTGAGTGAGAGAGAGAGAGAGTGTGAGTGAGTGAGCCTGAGAGACTGAGAGAGTGAGTGAGTGAGAGAGAGTGAGTGAGTGAGAGAGAGAGAGAGAGACTGAGAGAGTGAGTGAGAGAGAGAGAGAGTGTGAGTGAGTGAGCCTGAGAGACTGAGAGAGTGAGTGAGTGAGAGAGAGTGAGTGAGTGAGAGAGTGAGTGAGAGACAGAGAGAGAGAGTGAGTGAGAGAGAGACTGAGAGAGTGAGAGTGAGTGAGTGAGTGAGTGAGTGAGTGAGTGAGTGAATGAGAGAGAGAGAGTGTGAGTGACTGAGACTGAGAGACTGAGTGAGTGAGTGAGTGAGAGAGAGAGAGTGAGAGAGAGAGAGAGAGAGAGTGAAAGAGAGAGAGAGAGAGAGAGTGAGTACTCAACTGTGCCTCTCTCTGAGGCACAGTTGAGTACACCCCTCCATCCAATAGACCCCAGCAACTTCCTTTTGGATTCACGTTTACAGTATAGGGGATGCATTTGTGACATACCTTACATCTCTGACCTTGTCAATATCAGCATTTCGCTCTACTTACCGTGAAGTGACATTATAATAGTCATCATCATAATAGTAGTACATTACAGTATACGTTTGCCTAAAATAGTACCATTTAAAGGGAGTATGTCAGGGTCAATTACTGACAAATGAGAACACACTAATCCTCAGGGGTCATTTAGGGGCAAAACGCACCACTTTGTGAAGCTTTTGTTTTGATTGAAGAGCAAGAAAAGTATTCATTTGTTCCACTTCTTTCCCTTCTAAATGCGGTTGCCTAAGGACAGGCAGTATGCACATATCTAAATGTTATGAAAAAATCAGTATTTTTTTGCCACTCAGAACACAGACATTTACCTTAAGGGGAGTTACCCTCATTTTAGACTTACATTTACATTTTAGTCATTTAGCAGACGCTCTTATCCAGAGCGACTTACAGTTTAGTGAATACACTTTTTTTTTTATACTGGCCCCCCGTGGGAATCGACCCCACAACGCTGGCATTGCAAACGCCATGCTCGCCATCAACTGAGCTACATCCCTGCCGGCCATTCCCTCCCCTACCCTGGACGACTGCTGGGCCAATTGTGCGCCGCCCATGAGTCTCCCGGGTCGCGGCCGGCTGCGACAGAGCCTGGATTCGACCCAGGATCTCTAGTGGCACAGTTAGCACTGCGATGCAGTGCCTTAGACCACTGCGCCACTCAGGAGCAACACTTCCCAAGCATACATTTTCATGACAGCGTTCCTAATCTGCAGTAGGCAATTACTGCAGTAGCAGTTGAAAATCGGTAGGTTAACACCAAACCGTGAGGTTATTATGAATTCAGAGCAGTCGGATGAAGTCATAGTCAAATACATTTGAACAAATGACCAACAATATCACACGGAAAGTGATGTGAGCATTGCATTGTGGAAAGCAATGACTTTACAAGAACACGTATTGCAACGCGAGGCATGTATTTCTAGATTAAACACTGATTCAGTGTGATGAACAAGTACATGTATGATTTGGTGTGCTCTACTTGAACACGCGCTTAGAGTTTTGAAACCACTGCCTATATGAGGAGCTGTCGTTGTTTGTTTTATTACCACATACTTATGGAAATTGCACCGGTTGAGAGATGATGGCTCTCTTGTGCCTACAGTGAAGGGTACTTCTGATCCAGCAGGTGGTGCTAAGATCCCTCCCTATATGACTTGAATGATGAGTTGATTTATTCCTTATAGCTCCTAATGATTTTAAGGCCAGTGTTGGCAAACATGACTTCTGCTCCAGCAGGTGGCCATGAAATCCCCCCCTATATGACTTGACTGACCAGGTAGTTGATGGACTCCTTATAGCTCTTAATGATCTCAAGCAGAGTGTTGGCCACATGACCTCTGGTCCAGCAGGTGGCGGTGAAAATAGTCCCTATAGGAGTTGACTCATTTCTTTGAGGTCCTAAATGAAGGATAGGGCGTCAACAGTGCATCTCGGCCTAACCCTGTTCCGGGCCCATTTCTTCACTCGATGCTTCCGGTGTTCTTCATCTCCTCTTCAATAGTCCTTCTCCACGTCTTCCTTCCCGTCTAGCCCTGTGCGTTCCACTGAAGTGTCTGTGTTTTTATGTCGTTAGGAGTTTTGCTCACTGCGTGTCCCCCTTCAATTTCCACTTTCTGTCCCAGTTGGGTAGCTATCCATTATACTGTAGCCTACTTACTACCAATGTCACTGTAGTCAAAGGTGATTTTCGATTATTATGTATGAGTATTATTATATATTGTGATATTATGATGTTCAAGCCTATAGGGTGTGGTAACAGGCCCTCTGTGATTTGTTGTTGTACTGTACATGTCAAGTATCTGCACTCTAGCCTAATTAGCCTAAACTGCTAGGGAAAAGTCACTTCCGGTCGTAGCTGTATCCCACCTAGTCAAAACCTTGTTAGTCCTTATCCTAAAAGGCACCCTCTGTTCCTCGATATACTCCACCGAGGGCCGGCAGCCAGTAAGTACAGGTAAGAGACAATTATGGCAACAATAAGTTGTCCTATGAAAGCTAGTCAAATGTGAGATGTTCAACTGCACTGAATGATAAAGTGGCAGTCTGTGCTCTTGGGCCCTTAAGGCATCAGTGCACCCCCCCAATTTGTCCCTTTTGAAATGAACAGTTGAGACGGGCCCTCTTTCTGTGGCCTTTCTTTGACGACACATCTGAGGCTATCCTGCGGCAATACAAATGATCAACATCATAACAATAATTCCATTATAAGAAGCTTTATTATTGGTTTGCTAAGAAAGGTACCATACAATATTGGCACATCACTATCACCTCTGTATGCGTAGGAAATCAATCCCTTCATTGTGTGTGTGTGTGTGTGTGTGTGTGTGGGTGTGTGTGTGTGGGTAAAGGTACGCCACTCTCGGTCTCACAGTTTATGCACACGGTCGTCTTTATGCAACAATATGGAAGACATTCCCAAATGTGCTTACATCATTGCGTAATGTCAGGGAGTCACACAAACAGTGTGTGCTGTTTGGCTGCAACACACATTAGGCATAAGGATGATGACAACTATTTTGTAAACGCTCCAGCTTGCAGAGGGATCACCACCCCTCCCATCCGCACCCCAGGTCCTCTTGGCCCCCTTACTGTCAGGCCGAGTGGTGTCTAGAGAAGAAAGAAGAAGAGTGATGTTTATTAATGACAGTCAATACGACACGTCCTTCCATAGCTAAACAGACTCATCCTACTAGGTCAGTGTTTCCCAACTCCAGCGGTAGAGTAGCCTACCCCCAACAATACCCATTTTTCTTGTAGCCCTGGAGAGCCACAGCTGACTGAACAACCTGTCACCTAATTAGCAAGTCCTCAATGAGTAAAATCAGGTGCAACAACAACAACAACAACAACAACAACAACAACAACAACAACAATATGAGGACAGGGACACAGTGTACTAGCTGATCTCCCAGTTGTCACCGTTTGGCCTTGTGTTCCACATAGCCTATATCAGTATTGGAGTATGTTTCCCGCGCACGGTAGTTGCTTTCACGTCACCTTTGTAATCGCTCCTCCCTAGTCCCCTAGAACGAGCGCCCTCCCCTTTGCAACGCCTCCGAACATATCACAGAGGCGCGCTTTCTGTGCCGATGGCCTCAATCAGGTCGACCAAACGCAGATAATAGCGCACCACGCACCGGCGCTGAAGTCATTCATTCACTTGAACTCAACTAGCGAACACACCATGTCTGGAAGAGGCAAAGGCGGCAAGGGACTTGGAAAAGGAGGCGCCAAGCGTCACCGAAAAGTTCTCCGCGATAACATCCAGGGAATCACCAAACCCGCTATCCGCCGTCTGGCTCGCCGCGGCGGCGTGAAGCGTATTTCCGGTCTGATCTATGAGGAGACCCGCGGTGTCCTAAAGGTGTTCCTGGAGAACGTGATCCGTGACGCAGTCACCTACACCGAGCACGCCAAGAGGAAGACCGTTACCGCCATGGACGTGGTCTACGCTCTGAAACGACAGGGACGCACCCTGTACGGTTTCGGCGGTTAAACGCACTCTCTTCGGAACCTCAACACCCCGACTCGAACCCAAAGGCTCTTTTAAGAGCCACCCACATCCGCTTCAAAAGGGCCCATTCCATATAGTGTTTTTTTCTTTTCTTCCGTATGCTATTTGGTAGGAAAGTATGAGCCACTTCGAGTGGACAGGGAGTATTAAATAGCGGATTCTAATGTCCCTTCCCGTTTTAGCGCACAGAGGGAGGCCTATATCTGACAGTGGCAAAGTGTAGTGACGTTGTTATTTTGGGTCAAGCAATAGTGGCATTTGGACAACATAAAACCACCACCCGTCGGTAGATGTGGCTCGAAAAGAGGGGG
>NW_028161556.1:0-28554 GCF_964263955.1 Coregonus lavaretus | reverse complement strand
TAAATGTTTAGTCTAAAATCAGAGTCAGATTTGGATTTGTAATTTTGACCATGAATCAGATAAATATTTAAAAAAGCGAAGGATGATGAGTAGCTGTTTTTTATGTTGAGTGAATACATTGGTTCCACAGGACTGTAGAGGGGCTGTGCCATGTAATTACTGTTGCACAATATCACATTTATCTAAACCACGTTAATTACAATAATGTGTTGTTTTCTAGCACACTGACAGATAAGCATTGCATTTACCTCTAAAAGCCTAAGCTGCTAAAATATGGAATTGTTTTTGATTTTGAATTTTGAACCCCTTTAGGTATAAAAACAATATATATAAAACATGTATTTGATCAAATATTGAATTTGGCCTTTACTACTATAGCCCATAGAAACACATTGAATAACAAATTAATAAATGGCAAAAAATACAGTCCAAAAATAAATCATAAGGAATAAGGTTTTGAAGTATCTGTCCTATATCTAGGACTGCATAGTCAGGCCTTTATTCATTGAGAATTCAGTTATCACAATTTCAGAGTCCATCTTTTATACACACACGTCATACAAAAATCCCTCCCCTCTTTAAGCAGGTTGTAGTTTTCCACTTGAAAATTGCTCTCCTGACCATCAGGTCACACACACACACATACACATACACATACACACACACACACATACATACACACACACATGTTCTTATCATAGTCTCTCTCCTCCCTAAATTGGGAGGCCTCTTTATCTTGGTTTCTCAGTTGTCTGTAGACAGTTCTCCTTGTCCTTTGTTGTCTGGCCTAACTCTTACTCACATTGCTAAATAGTAACACAATGTCATAATCTTTACTGGTCCTACACTCACACATTACAAGGGAGTAGATTCTAACACATCTCACACAGTTTCGGAGTGTAATAATTAGTCACTACTAAGAAAGTACTAATCATGCTTAAAACAAGAACATTTCACAACTATATTTAAGGGTGGAACATTTAGTCATTACTTTTAACCTGTCTATATTTGTCACGCCCTGGCTCTGGGGACTCTTATATGTTGAGCCAGGGTGTTAGTTTCTATGTGTAGTGTCTATGTTTTGAGTTCTCTGTTCAGTTTCTAGTTCATGTGTTTTCTATGTTGGCCGGGGTGGTTACCAATCAGAGGCAACGTGAATCAGCTGTTGCTTGTTGTCTCTGATTGGGAACCATACTTAGGCAGCCTTTTGTGCACTTGTCATTTGTGGGATCTTGTTCCGGAGAGGTTTGTGTTTATGACCGAGGACTTCACGTTTCGTTTTGTTGTTTTGTTGTAGTGTGCAAAGTACGCATTAAAAGATGTACGCATTTCACGCTGCGCCTTGGTCCACTCATTACGACGATCGTGACAGAAGATCCCACCAAAACAGGACCAAGCAGCGTGTTTCGGAGCAAACGCCGGGTAAGGAGCTGGAGAAGTTGGCGATGGCCCAGGTGGGCCAATGGTGGTCCTGGGAGGACATGTTCGCGGGCAAAGGGCCATGGGCAAAGGTTAAAGCCCTGGCGAGAGAGGAGGTACGGCGCCAACAGTGTCGTCGTCAGACAGGCGAGAGGCACCCCCAATAAAACCATTTTGGGGGGCACACGGCATGGACGACGGGGCTGCTGGTGGCAGCTACAGGGCGTATCTGCAGAATAGGAGAGGAGGCCACCAGGTTACGGGGGCTATTGGTCATGAGGGAGCAGGAGTTAGTTGGTCAGAGGGAGGAGCTACTGGAGGCGATAAGGGAGAAGGAGAGAGTAGAGGCACGGCGAGAGGAACTGAGTAGGCAGCAGAGGGAGCGGAGGTTCATGAGGAAACCCAGTCCCGCTCCTCGCACCAAGCAAGTGGTGTGTGTCACCAGTCCGGTCCGTTCCTGATCCCCGCACTAAGTTAGTGGTGCGCGTTCCCAGTCCGGCCCGACCCGTTCCTGCTCCCTGCACTAAGTTAGTGGTGCGTGTTCCCAGTACGGCCCATCCCGTTCCTGCTCCCCGCACTAAGTTAGTGGTGCGTGTTCCCAGTACGGCCCAACCCGTTCCTGCTCCCCGCACTAAGTTAGTGGTGTGTGTTCCCAGTACGGCCCAACCCGTTCCTGTTCCCCGCACTAAGTTAGTGGTGCGTGCTCCCAGTACGGCCCAACCCGTTCCTGCTCCCCGCACTAAGTTAGTGGTGCGTGTTCCCAGTCCGGCCTGGCCTGTTCCTGCCCCTCGCACCAAGCCTGTGGTGCGCGTCGCCAGCCCGGCCCGGCCTGTTCCTGCCCCTCGCACCAAGCCTGTGGTGCGCGTCGCCGGCCCGGCCCGGCCTGTTCCTGCCCCTCGCACCAAGCCTGTGGTGCGCGTCGCCGGCCCGGCCCGGCCTGTTCCTGCCCCTCGCACCAAGCCTGTGGTGCGCGTCGCCGGCCCGGCCCGGCCTGTTCCTGCCCCTCGCACCAAGCCTGTGGTGCGCGTCGCCGGCCCGGCCCGGCCTGTTCCTGCCCCTCGCACCAAGCCTGTGGTGCGCGTCGCCGGCCCGGCCCGGCCTGTTCCTGCCCCTCACACCAAGCCTGTGGTGCGCGTCGCCGGCCCGGCCCGGTCTGTTCCTGCCCCTCGCACCAAGCCTGTGGTGCGCGTCGCCGGCCCGGCCCGGCCTGTTCCTGCCCCTCGCACCAAGCCTGTGGTGCGCGTCGCCAGCCCGTTCCGGCCTGTTCCTGCTCCCCGCACCAAGCCAGTGGTGCGCGTCGCCAGCCCGGTCCGGCCTGTTCCTGCTCCCCGCACCAAGCCTGTGGTGCGCGTCGTCAGCCCGGTCCGGCCCGTTCCTGCTCCTCGCACCAAGCCAGTGGTGCGCGTCGTCAGCCCGGTCCGGCCCGTTCCTGCTCCCCGCACCAAGCCAGTGGTGCGCGTCGTCAGCCCGGTCCGGCCCATTCCTGCTCGCCGGAATTCCAGCAATCCGCTCCAACGATGTCCAGTCCAGCTCCAGCCAGCGGGGCCAGACCAGACCAGGGGCGCTATGGGGAGGTAGTTAGAGGGTGGTGGTCACGCCCGGAGCCGAATCCGCCTCCGAGGCGGAATGCCCACCCGACCCCTCCCCTCTTGGGTTTAGTTGGCGCGGTCGCAGTCCGCGCGCCTTTGGGGGGGGGGGGGGGGGGGGGGGTACTGTCACGCCCTGGCTCTGGGGACTCTTATATGTTGAGCCAGGGTGTGTAGGGTCTATGTTTTGTGTTCTCTGTTCAGTTTCTAGTTCATGTGTTTTCTATGTTGGCCGGGGTGGTTCCCAATCAGAGGCAACGTGAATCAGCTGTTGCTTGTTGTCTCTGATTGGGAACCATACTTAGGCAGCCTTTTGTGCACTTGTCATTTGTGGGATCTTGTTCCGGAGAGGTTTGTGTTTATGACCGAGGACTTCACGTTTTGTTTTGTTGTAGTGTGCAAAGTACGCATTAAAAGATGTACGCATTTCACGCTGCGCCTTGGTCCACTCATTACGACGATCGTGACAATATTTTAATTTCTATATCAAGTACTCTAAGTAAAATGGTATAACACTGACACAGACAACCTGTCAAAATAAAGATGTATTTATTTAAAACATTTATTCTCTGGAGAGATAATAATTGCAAATACACTCTGCATGCCAGCTGCTGTGTAATTTATGCCAAAAACGCATTTATACTCAAGTTCAGAGCAAATCAATGGTCTCATATCATAAAGGTTTGACAGGCTACTGTTTCTTTGTTGTTGGGTGTGACTGTGTGAGGATCTACATTCAATACAAAAACAGGCCATCTGCCAAATGAGTACATTTATTATATCAATACTATCATTAAAATATCAACAGGCTAAATCAAATATACAGTGCCTATAGAAAGTCTATACCCCCTTTGGATTTCTTCACATTTTATTGTGTTATAAAGTGGGATTAAAATTGTCATTTAATTGTCATTTATTTGGTCAACAGCCTCCACAAAATACTCTGTAATATCAAAGTGGAGTCAATACATGTTAGAAACACCTTTGGCAGCGATTACAGCTGTGAGTCTACTTGGGTAAGTCTCATAAGAGCTTTGCATACCTTTTTTGTGCAATATTTGCCCATTAATATTTTCCGAAATCTTCAAGCTATGTCAATGTGTTGGGGATCATGGCTAGACAGCAATGTTCAAGTCTTGCCATACATTTTCAAGCAGATTTAAGTCAAAACTGTAACTTGGCCAACATTCACTATCTTCTTGGTAAACAACTTTGTGTTCTAGGTTATTGTCCTGCTGGAAGGTGAATTCCTCTCCCAGTGTCTGGTGTAAAGCAGACTGAAGCAGGTTTTCCTCTAGGATTTTGGCTGTGCTTAGCTCCATTCGTTTCTTTTCATCCTGAAGAATGTCAAGCAGGGGCGGTGTGTTCATTAGGGCGATATGGGCGACGCACTGCCAAACGGGAAAAGGAAGGGATTTTTTTTCTAATCAATTATATCACGGCAACAGTAGTTATCAGTTTTCTAATCTAGACGTCTGATCTGCCACTAAATGTCCAATCAGGCTAAAGTCGTGCTTCAAATGTCCCCGCCCGTTTTGGGGCGATTTCAGTCAGGTTGAAAATCGCCCAGAAGTCTCTCATAGCCTCTAATGTAAAATCAATTTTTTTCAAATATCAGAGCTTTCAATACAATCTCTATGGGTTTCTGAGGGCTTGCACTTACGCGCTTTCGTCATACGTAACATAACCATGAACGTAACTAAGAAAAGAGCGGGTAGCCTCATCAATCAATTCACTACTACTGTCAAAATGGCTAGCCTTCAGTGCAACTCGATTGTCTCTTTGAAAGAAGTTCCTTTTTGTCGGCGAACAAATCAAGATAAATTGGCAACGAAACAATTAGGACCTCCCAGACCAAATTTAATAATTCAACAGGTTTCTACTAAGCAGAGTCGTGAACACTGTCTACGAGAATCGAGACGACCTCATAGAATGTTTTGAAGCCATTCGGACAGGTTCATTGGGTTCATTTGACCAGCCCACCGTGAGAGAGGCATCTGGCTACGTGAGGATGCTACATGATGAAGATTTAATTTTTTTCCTGCGGCTTTTTCACAAAATCATGCCCAAGTCGACATTCTGTACCAGAAGCTACAGAAGAAGGACATCGATGCTGTCTTTATCAAACGTGCCCTTCGACAGCTTCACAAGCAGTGTGCAGGCCATAAGGTAAGATTAAACAATATCATTCGATCTTTCTCAAAGCAGAGCTTTATTTGAAAATGTATGATTGAAAGGAGACTGCATTTGTGTTTGAAATTACATTATTCTCATTATATATGGCCAGTGGTGTAATCTAGCTTATTTTATATACTATGTGTACTGTACAGTGGTGCTCATAAGTGTATGAACACATTCTAAAGTTGACTAAAAAGAGGAATAAAAAAATTTAAAAAATCATCTTTTGGAAATTGATCTTAATGACTTAATTAAAAAAGTTGGAAAATCCAACCTTTAAGGACACCAATTTTCTTTTCTTTTTTATTCCTCTTTTTAGTCAACTTTAGCATGGGATCATAAGCTTATGAGCACCACTGTATACTGTGCTGAACATCCAGGCTATGTGAGACACAAAGGCTAACTTAAACACTAAAGACTTTATGCATCCCTGCCCATTTTAAGTGGAACTGAAGTATTTGTACTATACATGGATACATTGCATATACCTGTGCATCACATAGACAACAATACTGTACAAAGCCAACAAACACATTGGTCTGTTTGCCTTCAGGGACTCCTCTCAACAGCAGCTGCAAGAAGCAACAGGAGCCAAAAGACCCAGAACAGCTTTGAGAGAAGAGGAGAAGCAGAGGCTGTCTGAAGAGGTCTGCAACACCATCCTGGATCACACCAAAGAAAGGTTCTCTTTCTCTGGCCAGAATATGGTTGTTCATTTTTACAAAGCCATACAGATAGCTGTGTTTACCTTTTCTAGAAATTACTTTCAAATTCTGTTTTCAGGCAAAATGTCTATCACTGTTCATTTTCACAAATCCATACAAGAGGGCAGAATATGGAAGTCTATAAAAATGTCTTATTACCAATAACTTGCATCAATGTTTTCAGTAGCCTCTATCAAAAGCTCCTGCTTGCTTGTTGTGAATTATGCTCAGGTGCACATATTTCCAATTCAACCATGAGGCAAAAAATGTGGTAAAAGCTCTTGTTGATCCTGCAATCTGAACAAATACCAAGATGCTGTATTTTCAGCTGATATTTCATTTGTTTATGGAAATGCATATTGTTTATGCAGTGTTGAGGAATGTGAAAGAACACCCTTGATTATTTTTACTGTGATAACTTATTTTGATTTTGTAAGCCAACACTTTTGAGATCAGTCAATAAATGCTTCTGGTATTGACTTATATGCTGCCCCTGTCTTCATGTTGTTGCTGGACATATCTTTTTAAAAATGTGTGTAGGTCACCTAAATCATCAGAAAAATTGCCCCCCCTGAGAATTTTTTCAGGAGCCGCCACTGATGTCAAGCATACCCATACCATGATGCAGCACCACCATGCTCGAAAATAAGGAGGCAGTTACTCAGTGATGTGTTGTGTTGGATTTGCCCCAAACATAAGGCTTTGCATTTAGGCCAAAAAGTGTATTCCTTTGCAGTGTTTCTGTTGTTGTTGCAGTATTACTTTAGTGCCTTTTTGTATGTTTTGGATTATTTTTATTCAGTATATTTGTATACTTCTTTTCACTCTGTCATTTAGGTAGTTATTGTGGAGTCACTACAATGTTGTTGATCCATCCTCAGTTTTCTCGATCACAGCCATTGAACTCTGTAGCTGTTTTAAAATCACCAATGGCCTCATAATAACATCCCTAAGCAGTTCCGTAATGTCCTGCAGCTCAGTTCAGAAGGACGACTGCATCTTTCATGTGTCTGAATGGTTTAATACATAATCCACAGCATAATTAATAATTTGACCATGCTTAAAAATATATTCAATGTCTGATTTGTTATTGTTACCCATCTACCAATCACTGGCCTTCTTTATGAGGCTTTCGAAAAGCTCCCTGGTCTTTGTAGTTGAATCTGTGCTTGAAATTCAATACTTCAAGTGGGACCTTACATATGTTGTATGTATGTGGGACAGAGGAAGGGGTAGTCATACAAAAATCTTGTCAACCCCTATTATTTCACACAGAGTGAGTCCATATGTGATTTGTTAAGCCAAATTGTACTTCTGAACTCATTTAGGCTTGCCTAAACAAAGCGGGTGAGTACTTCTGCAGCTGCTATATTTTAGTTATTTAATTGTTATTAATTTGTAAAAATGTGTAGAATTTTCTTTTCACTTTGACATTAGGGAGTATTTTGTGTAGATCAATGACAAAAAAATTAAAAGTAAAAATATTTATATCCCACTTTGTAACGCAAAAGAACGTGGAAAAAAATTCTAGGAGGTGCAGACTCTATAGGCACTGTATCAAACAACATCTAAATGGACTAAACACATATGGTTAAATGAAAATAAGACTTTGCGTACAAAAAGATTGCTCCAAGTCTTCTTGAGAGAGATAATAACGGCCAGACATAGCTGGAAACATTCATATGAAACATGGGCACATTAAATAGTCTTATTTCCTTGTCTCTTGGAAGTGACTGACTCTTCAGCTGCAACCATGATGGAATGGTAATAATACTGTGCTTGATAATGATAATGCTGCTGGTGCTAGATATGTTTTACATTATTTTCTGAGACCCAGTCTCCATCTAGTGGTAGAAATATGTTTTGATGTACTCCATGCACTTTTGGAGTACATGGATAAATGTTACATGTTACCATGTATGTACATGACATTCAATGAGTTGAAGTGAAAAATTGTTTCTGAGATAGTTTCCCTAAGATGTAGTTGTTCGGTAGTAAAACTATTCTCTATTGACATTACATTTGCCTTGAAGCTAGCTCAGGTATGGCATGTGTACAGGTAGGTGCTGCTGATGGTCCAGTCTGGCGGGAAGTCCTGCAGCGGGTGGTTCTTCAGGTGTTTCTGCATGGCAGCCAGGCTGCTACAGAACTCCAGGCAGGCAGTACACTGGTAGGGTGTGGCCCCGTCGTGGGTCCGCAGGTGCTTGATCATGGCTGAGTAGTCCCTCGACCGCTGGCCACACAGACGGCACTCAAACGGCTTCTCTCCTGGGGTTGACATTGGGAGTGAGCAGGCAAGCACATACACAATGACTGACACATTGAAACACACACACACACACACACACCAGCAGTATGATGGGGTTATAATACCTGTGTGTACCCGGTGGTGTGTATCCAGTTGGTGTTTGAGGCTGAACCTCTTGGAGCAGCGTTTACACTGGTAGGGCTTCTCTCCTCCCTGATCTCGCCGGTGGGACGGCAGTGACCGCTCCACCCTGAAGCCACGATCACAGTACTTACACCCCAGAGAGGTCTCACCTGAGCCTGGGGAGGCGAGAGCAACAAGAGGGGGTGGGGGTGGAAGTGTAATCATTCCATGTCATGTAAATTCCTTCTTTCATTTAGTATCTTGTGATGAGTAACTTCTAATTAGTTATACTTTACATTAATATATATTATGTGTATACAGACAGAATCGTCCACTGAATATCAGTATTAATAAACCTGGCTTAGCTCCATTTCTATTTTGTAATGTGTTTCGGCTTGACTTTCCCCCTGTGCTCCCCACTGCAGCCTGTATAATTGAGCGTATGGGTTAATTGTTTTCTCACACGTCTATATTTATCAGCACAAGCATTGGTGACCATTACCCGATTAAACAATAGTGTCAGGTCCGAGTGATGACCTACTATAGCACTAAAAGGTGATGTGAGCTGAGCCACATTGCATGCAGATGGGTTCTCTGTAGAGTAGGGGTCACACTCATGACTGTAAAGGCTCATGTCTCTATTTGCACTGTTGTCATAGCAGCAACCTTCTTGACTCTACATTTTTTGTTGTCTTAATTTGTGAAGATAAATTCAAAGATTACATATTTTAAAAACTACAGTGTGGTGTATCAAATGGTATTATACAACTGTAATGTAGCCTACGTGTGTGTCAGTCACACACCTAGATAATGATAACTTGCTAAGACCTCCTTTTACCAGAGATAGTTCTATAAATACACCACATCCTTTCACAAGGTTCAAATTGACAAGAAGAACCTTGGTTTCCTCTCATCTTGTACCTTTGTATTTCTCTATAATCTGATCGAGGTGTGACTCTGCAGTAGAGCTGTCAGCTCTTTAGCCCTTTGGTGGCAGTTACTGATACTGTTTTACACAGTTACTATAGGGCCCTGTAGAACACATACAGGATGCTGAATGGGGGGGAGATGATGAGAGAAAGAGAGAGAGGTGGGGGAGAGCAAGGACCAAGACCACAACAATAAAGTGTTCTCTCCTCTCTCGCCACAATTCAGTCTGTTCTCAATTAGCTTCCTGTCCAAACCTTCCTTGGCCTCTCGCTTAGAACACAAACATCTGATTGATATCTAAGCATGATAAGTGTCCCACTTATGGGGACTAAAATGATCAAGGCTGATAAAAGTGACTAGTTGAAGTCAGTGAAACACTCATTATTCAACTAAATGTGTTACTCTTGGCTAGCCATTCAATTTGGTGGAGACAATCAGTGGTGATAATCCTGCGTCACATGAATACCGTTTCTCAGTCGTACTGTAACGAGCGAGTGACAGTGCTAACCCCATCACACAAACACAGACTGTAAAGATGTGAGGCTGATTTGACCACCCTACATAGAGTGAAAATAAGATGTAAGCTTTTTTTCCCTTTGGCACTGTATCAAAACCACCAGCACATTGCAGAATGTACTGTTTGTTCTGCCTGTTTACCGCACTGCTGCACCGCCAGCACAAAGCCACAGCTCACTCACTCACTCACTCACTCACTCTGTCTGTCTCTGTCTCTCTCTCTTTGTCTCTCACACTCTCACACTCTCTCTCACTCTTAGTCTCTGTCTCTTACTCTTTCTCTCTTCCCCACTCTATCTCTCCCCACTCTCTCTCTCACTCTTTTACTCTCTTTCTCTCTCGTTCTCCCTAAGACACCCTCTCTCTCTCTCTCTCTCTCTCTCTCTCTCTCTCTCTCTCTCTCTCTCTCTCTCTCTCTCTCTCTCTCTCTCTCTCTCTCTCTCTCTCTCTCTCTCTCTCTCTCTCTCTCTCTCTCTCTCTCTCTCTCTCTCTCTCTCTCTCTCTCAGGCACGCTTCTCTCTCTCTCTTTCTCTCTTTCTCATGTTTCCTATATGCTCTGTCCCTATGACGATAGACGTTAAGGGTCACACTTTGTTTGAAATGTCACTGCCATTTATCCATTAGAATATTAAGAATACAGTCACATCTTAGTTCTGTACAGCTCCCAAAACAGTATTCACATTTTGAGATTAAGCTTTTTGCAATTGACCCCAGTTAGAGGTCTAGTGAAAAAGCACTGAATGTTGTGACATTACAGTACCTGGTGGGTTGGTGGTTGAGGCCTGCAGCCATGAGCTTCCCAGGAGGAACTTGCTGCAGTGCTGACAGTCCTGGGTTCTTCCTGGACGTTCCTGGGAGTATCTGGCTCCATAGAAGACAGAGGTTCAAAATATTTTTTTTTTTAAAGGACAAGAGTCAATGTAACTCTTCAGGTCTCAGGCAAGGAAAACACGCGAGCATGGTGGTCACCGAACCACCACTATTAGATAACCCAGTTGATGTGTTGCAATGAGTGTCATGCCAAAGCAGATTGATTTGCACACCATCTTTAGACATCATGTCCTTCTCCCCTGTCTCTCCAACCACAAGCTATATATAAGCACACAACTGTCATAGGTTGGGGTTCTGAGGAAGAGGACAGGCGTTGCAATTGTACTGTGTGTTTAGTGTCACATAGAAAAGGGACTTTCCACAGCATCTGACACACTTTGTTAGCTAGACTGAAAAACCATAGGTGAAAGATTTTTCAGAGATTAAAGGAAGAGTAGTAATGCTCTTTATGTGGCCCTAAAATCTCCAAAATAAACTAAAGGGACAAATCTGCTACAAAGTGTGCTAGATGGTTTCATACGCCACCTAAATGAAATGGCCACAGATATCAGAGAAACCTCAGAGATCAGCAACAGGAGGGAGGAGGAAGTCAGAGAGATGTTGACGACCGATAGTTTCCACACTGAAACAGGATCACATAAACACAGTTTTAAGACTACTTACAGTCATACTGTAGTTCTCTGATCTGAGCCACATGTTAGTTCTGACCTAGGGGTAAAGGTGGTATCTGAGGGAGTGCAGTATGTATCATGTTATGCATGCGCGTGTGTGTGCGTGTGCGTGAGCAATGTGTATTACGGGGACCTTATACCAAATTGTAACCTGTATTTCTTTATAGATATATATATACAGTGGGGAGAACAAGTATTTGACACACTGCCGATTTTGCAGGTTTTCCTACTTACAAAGCATGTAGAGGTCTGTAATTTTTATCATAGGTACACTTCAACTGTGAGAGACGTAATCTAAAACTAAAATCCAGAAAATCACGTTGTATGATTTTTAAGTAATTAATTTGCATTTTATTGCATGACATAAGTATTTGATCACCTACCAACCAGTAAGAATTCCGACTCTCACAGACCTGTTAGTTTTTATTTAAGAAGCCCTCCTGTTCTCCACTCATTACCTGTATTAACTGCACCTGTTTGAACTCGTTACCTGTATAAAAGACACCTGTCCACACACTCAATCAAACAGACTCCAACTTCTCCACAATGGCCAAGACCAGAGAGCTGTGTAAGGACATCAGGGATAAAGTTGTAGACCTGCACAAGGCTGGGATGGGCTACAGGACAATAGGCAAGCAGCTTGGTGAGAAGGCAACAACTGTTGCCGCAATTATTAGAAAATGGAAGAAGTTCAAGATGACGGTCAATCACCCTCGGTCTGGGGCTCCATGCAAGATCTCACCTTGTGGGGCATCAATGATCATGAGGAAGGTGAGGCATCAGCCCAGAACTACACGGCAGGACCTGGTCAATGACCTGAAGAGAGCTGGGACCACAGTTTCAAAGAAAACCATTAGTAACACACTACGCCATCATGGATTAAAATCCTGCAGCGCACGCAAGTACCCCTGCTCAAGCCAGCGCATGTCCAGGCCCGTCTGAGGTTTGCCAATGACCATCTGGATGATCCAGAGGAGGAATGGGAGAAGGTAATGTGGTCTGATGAGACAAAAATAGAGCTTTTTGGTCTAAACTCCACTCGCCGTGTTTGGAGGAAGAAGAAGGATGAGTACAACCCCAAGAACACCATCCCAACCGTGAAGCATGGAGGTGGAAACATGATTCTTTGGGGATGCTTTTCTGCAAAGGGGACATGACGACTGCACCGTATTGAGGGGAGGATGGATGGGGCCATGTATCACGAGATCTTGGCCAACAACCTCCTTCCCTCAGTAAGAGCATTGAAGATGGGTCGTGGCTGGGTCTTCCAGCATGACAACGACCCGAAACACACAGCCAGGGCAACTAAGGAGTGGCTCCGTAAGAAGCATCTCAAGGTCCTGGAGTGGCCTAGCCAGTCTCCAGACCTGAACCCAATAGAAAATCTTTGGAGGGAGCTGAAAGTCCAGCGACAGCCCCGAAACCTGAAGGATCAATCAATTTCAATCAATCAATTTTATTTTATATAGCCCTTCTTACATCAGCTAATATCTCGAAGTGCTGTACAGAAACCCAGCCTAAAACCCCAAACAGCTAGTAATGCAGGTGTAGAAGCACGGTGGCTAGGAAAAACTCCCTAGAAAGGCAAAACCTAGGAAGAAACCTAGAGAGGAACCAGGCTATGAGGGGTGGCCAGTCCTCTTCTGGCTGTGCCGGGTGGAGATTATAACAGAACCATGCCAAGATGTTCAAAAATGTTCATAAGTGACAAGCATGGTCAAATAATAATCAGGAATAAATCTCAGTTGGCTTTTCATAGCCGATCATTAAGAGTTGAAAACAGCAGGTCTGGGACAGGTAGGGGTTCCATAACCGCAGGCAGAACAGTTGAAACTGGAATAGCAGCAAGGCCAGGCGGACTGGGGACAGCAAGGAGTCACCACGGCCGGTAGTCCCGACGTATGGTCCTAGGGCTCAGGTCTCTCAGTTGGCTTTTCATAGCCGATCATTAAGAGTTGAAAACAGCAGGTCTGGGACAGGTAGGGGTTTCGTAGCCGCAGGCAGAACAGTTGAAACTGGAATAGCAGCAAGGCCAGACGGACTGGGGACAGCAAGGTGTCATCATGCCCGGTAGTCCTGACGTATGGTCCTAGGGCTCAGGTTCTCAGAGAGAAAGAGAGAACGAGAGAATTAGAGAGAGCATACTTAAATTCACACAGGACACTGGATAAGACAGGAGAAGTACTCCAGGTATAACCAACTAACCCCAGCCCCCCGACACATAAACTACTGCAGCATAAATACTGGAGGCTGAGACAGGAGCGGTCCGGAGACACTGTGGCCCCATCCGAAGAAACCCCCGGACAGGGCCAAACAGGAAGGATATAACCCCACCCACTCCGCCAAAGCACAGCCCCCGCACCACTAGAGGGATATCCCCAACCACCAACTTACAATCCTGAGACAAGGCCGAGTATAGCCCACAGAGGTCTCCACCACAGCACAAACCAAGGGGGGGGGCGCCAACCCAGACAGGAAGATCACGTCAGTAACTCAACCCACTCAAGTGACGCACCCCTCCCAGGGACGGCATGAAAGAGCACCAGCAAGCCAGTGACTCAGCCCCTGCAACAGGGTTAGAGGCAGAGAACCCCAGTGGAGAGGGGAACCGGCCTGGCAGAGACAGCAAGGGCTGTTCGTTGCTCCAGCCTTTCCGTTCACCTTCACACTCCTGGGCCAGACTACACTCAATCATATGACCTACTGAAGAGATAAGTCTTCAGTAAAGACTTAAAGGTTGAGACCGAGTCTGCGTCTCTCACATGGGTAGGCAGACTGTTCCATAAAAATGGAGATCTATAGGAGAAAGCCCTGCCTCCCGCTGTTTGCTTAGAAATTCTAGGGAGAATTAGGAGGCCTGCGTCTTGTGACCGTAGCGTACGTATTGGTATGTACGGCAGGACCAACTCGGAAAGATAGGTAGGAGCAAGCCCATGTAACGCTTTATAGGTTAACAGTAAAACCTTGAAATCAGCCCTTGCCTTAACAGGAAGCCAGTGTAGGGAAGCTAGCACTGGAGTAATATGATCAAATTTCTTGGTTCTAGTCAGGATTCTAGCAGCCGTATTTAGCACTAACTGAAGTTTATTTAGTGCTTTATCCGGGTAGCCGGAAAATAGAGCATTGCAGTAGTCTAACCTAGAAGTAACAAATGCATGGATTAATTTTTCTGCATCATTTTTGGACAGAAAATTTCTGATTTTTGCAATGTTACGTAGATGGAAAAAAGCTGTCCTTGAAACAGTCTTGATATGTTCGTCAAAAGAGAGATCAGGGTCAAGAGTAACGCCTAGGTCCTTCACAGTTTTATTTGAGACGACTTTACAACCATCAAGATGAATTGTCAGATTTAACAGAAGATCTCTTTGTTTCTTGGGACCTAGAACAAGCATCTCTGTTTTGTCCGAGTTTAAAAGTAAAACGTTTTCAGCCATCCACTTCCTTATGTCTGAAACACAGGCTTCTAGCGAGGGCAATTTTGGGGCTTCACCATGCTTCATTGAAATGTACAGCTGTGTGTCATCCGCATAGCAGTGAAAGTTAACATTATGTTTTCGAATAACATCCCCAAGAGGTAAAATATATAGTGAAAACAATAGTGGTCCTAAAACGGAACCTTGAGGAACACCGGAATGTACAGTTGATTTGTCGGAGGACAGACCATTCACAGAGACAAACTGATATCTTTCCGACAGGTAGGATCTAAACCAGGCCAGAACTTGTCCGTGTAGACCAATTTGGGTTTCCAGAATTGTAGACCTTCACCAGGCTGGGAAGACTGAATCTGCAATAGGTAAGCAGCTTGGTTTGAAGAAATCAACCGTGGGAGCAATTATTAGGAAATGGAAGACATACAAGACCACTGATAATCTCCCTCGATCTGGGGCTCCACGCAAGGATCTGAAAGACCCAGGATCTGGAGAAGGTCTGTATGGCGGAGTGGGCCAAAATCCCTGCTGCAGTGTGTGCAAACCTGGTCAAGGCCTACAGGAAACGTATGATCTCTGTAATTGCAAACAAAGGTTTCTGTACCAAATATTAAGTTCTGCTTTTTTTATGTATCAAATACTTATGTCATGCAATAAAATGCAAATTAATTACTTAAAAATCATACAATGTGATTTTCTGGATTTTTCTACATGCTTTGTAAGTGGAAAACCTGCAAAATCGGCAGTGTATCAAATACTTTTGTATTTGTATATATACAGTGGGGGAAAAAAGTATTTAGTCAGCCACCAATTGTGCAAGTTCTCCCACTTAAAAAGATGAGAGAGGCCTATAATTTTCATCATAGGTACACGTCAACTATGACAGACAAAAAGAGATTTTTTTTCCCAGAAAATCACATTGTAGGATTTTTAATGAATTTATTTGCAAATTATGGTGGAAAATAAGTATTTGGTCAATAACAAAAGTTTCTCAATACTTTGTTATATACCCTTTGTTGGCAATGACACAGGTCAAACGTTTTCTGTAAGTCTTCACGAGGTTTTCACACACTGTTGTTGGTATTTTGGCCCATTCCTCCATGCAGATCTCCTCTAGAGCAGTGATGTTTTGGGGCTGTCGCTGGGCAACATGGACTTTCAACTCCCTCCAAAGATTTTCTATGGGGTTGAGATCTGGAGACTGGCTTTTCCAGGACCTTGAAATGCTTCTTACGAAGCCACTCCTTCATTGCCCGGGCGGTGTGTTTGGGATCATTGTCATGCTGAAAGACCCAGCCACGTTTCATCTTCAATGCCCTTGCTGATGGAAGGAGGTTTTCACTCAAAATCTCGCGATACATGGCCCCATTCATTCTTTCCTTTACACGGATCAGTCGTCCTGGTCCCTTTGCAGAAAAACAGCCCCGAAGCATGATGTTTCCACCCCCATGCTTCACAGTAGGTATGGTGTTCTTTGGATGCAAATCAGCATTCTTTGTCCTCCAAACACGACGAGTTGAGATTTTACCAAAAAGTTCTATTTTGGTTTCATCTGACCATATGACATTCTCCCAATCCTCTTCTGGATCATCCAAATGCACTCTAGCAAACTTCAGACGGGCCTGGAAATGTACTGTCTTAAGCAGGGGGACACGTCTGCACTGCAGGATTTGAGTCCCTGGTGGCGTAGTGTGTTACTGATGGTAGGCTTTGTTACTTTGGTCCCAGCTCTCTGCAGGTCATTCACTAGGTCCCCCCGTGTGGTTCTGTGATTTTTGCTCACCGTTCTTGTGATCATTTTAACCCCACGGGGTGAGATCTTGCGTGGAGCCCCAGATCGAGGGAGATTATCAGTGGTCTTGTATGTCTTCCATTTCCTAATAATTGCTCCCACGGTTGATTTCTTCAAACCAAGCTGCTTACCTATTGCAGAGTCAGTCTTCCCAGCCTGGTGAAGGTCTACAATTTTGTTTCTGGTGTCCTTTGACAGCTCTTTGGTCTTGGCCATAGTGGAGTTTGGAGTGTGACTGTTTGAGGTTGTGGACAGGTGTCTTTTATACTGATAACAAGTTCAAACAGGTGCCATTAATCCCGTTAACGAGTGGAGGACAGAGGGGCCTCTTAAAGAAGAAGTTACAAGTATGTGAGAGCCAGAAATCTTGCTTGTTTGTAGGTGACCAAATACTTATTTTCCACCATAATTTGCAAATAAATTCATTAAAAATCCTACAATGTGATTTTCTGGATTTTTTTTCTTCTCAATTTGTCTGTCATAGTTGACGTGTACCTATGATGAAAATTACAGGCCTCTCTCATCTTTTTTAAGTGGGAGAACTTGCACAATTGGTGGCTGACTTAATACTTTTTTTCCCCACTGTAAAAGTTTTAGAACACTTACTCATTCAAGGGTTTTTCTTTATTTTTACTATTTTCTACATTGTAGAATAATAGTGAAGATATCAAACTATGAAATAACACATAAGGATCATGTAGTAACCCAAAAAGTGTTAAACAAATCAAAATATATTTTATTTTTGAGATTCTTCAAATAGCCACCCTTTGCCTTGACGACAGCTTTGCACACTCTTGGCATTCTCTCAACCAGCTTAACCTGGAATGCTTTTCCAGCAGTCTTGAAGGAGTTCCCACATATGCTGAGCACTTGTTGGCTGCTTTTCCTTCACTCTACGTTCCGACTCATTCCAAACCATCTCAATTTGGTTGAGGTCGGGGGATTGTGGAGGCCAGGTCATCTGATGCAGTACTCCATCACTCTCCTTCTTGGTAAAATAGCCCTTACACAGCCTGGAGGTGTGTTTTGGGTCATTGTCCTGTTGAAAAACAAATGATAGTCCCACTAAGCCCAAACCAGATGGGATAGCGTGTCGTTGCAGAATGCTGTTGTAGCCATGCTGGTTAAGTGTGCCTTGAATTCTAAAAAATTCACAGACAGTGTCACCAGCAAAGCACCTCCACCATATCAACTCCTCCTCCATGCTTTACAGTGGGAAATGCAGAGATCATCCATTCACCCACACCGAGTCTCACAAAAACACAGCGGTTGGAGCCAAAAATCTCCAATTTGGACTCCAGACCAAAGGACACATTTCCACCAGTCTAATGTCCATTGCTCGTGTTTCTTGGCACAAGCAAGTCTCTTCTTCTTATTGGTGTCCTTTAGTCGTGTTTTTTTTGCAGCAATTCGACATGAAGGCCTGATTCACTCTGTGAAGCATTTATTTGGGATGCAATTTCTGAGGCTGGTAACTCTAATGAACTTATCCTCTGCAGCAGAGGTAACTCTGGGTCTTCCATTCCTGTTGCGGTCCTCATGAGAGCCAGTTTCATCATAGCGCTTGATGGTTTTTGCGACTGCATTTGAAGAAACTTTGAAAGTTCTTGAAATGTTCCGTTTTTGACTGACCTTCATGTCTTAAAGTAATGATGGACTGTCTGTCACGTCTCCTCCCGTTGCTCCCCTCCGGTGCTCTGATTCGCTGGTCTACTGAGCCACCGGTCTGAGCGCACCACTTCGGCAACACAGGAATGGAAACCCAACGCACCCTAATCACCTCCAGCGCACCTGCACCTCATTATCTCATCACCACCACTATATAGCCCTGGACGTCATTGTTGTGTGTAATTGTTAGCGTTGTGTCGTTTACTCGCGCCTTGTTATTCGCTTTCTCATTGTTAAGTAAACCTTTACCTTGTTGATTCCTGCGTCTGCGTCCTGCCTCTTCATATCCTCAGTACTCGTCACAGAATTACACACCTCTCACGAAAATGGATGCAGCAGGTAATCCTCCTGGAGTTTCCCAGTGCCTCGACCAGCACCAGCAGCAGCTTGCCCAGTTGAACGCCGCCATGCAGGAAGTGCTCCAAACTCTACATAATCTGCCCAGCGTTCCGGTTCCACCTCAGGGAGCAGCGAGTGTACCCAGTCCACCTGTTCCTGTGCTATCACCAACTTCTGAGGCACCCCTCGCCCTACCAGAGCGCTATGACGGTAAAACTACTAAATGTAGCGGCTTCCTGCTACAGGTTTCACTTTATCTGGCGCGTCAGCCTGGGGCATATCCATCTTACCAAGCCAGGATAGCGCTGGTGATTTCGCTACTTAAAGGAAAGGAGCTGGATCAGGCCACGGCAGTCTAGGAAGGAGGTGAGGCCGAAGCGCTTCCCTACTCCACCTTCCTCGCTCGGTTCAGGGTGGTGTTTGATCAACCCACGGAGGGAAAGGACGGGGATGAGCGTCTCATCAAGCTACAACAGGGAGAGGGGCCCGCGTCTGAGTACGCTCTGAGCTTTCGCACGGTGGCAGCGTCTTCCGGCTGGAATGAGCGTGCTCTGCGCACGACTGGAATGAGCGTGCTCTGCGCACGGCCTTCAGGAGAGGCTTACGGGAGGACCTCAAGACGGAACTCGCATGTCAGGATGACAAGATGGACGTTGACACCCTCCTCGCCATGTCCATCCATCTTGACGACATGCGAGTTCCGTCTTGAGGTCCTCCCGGTCTGAGCGCACCACCTCGGTAAACACAGGAATGGAAACCAACGCACCTTAATCACCTCCTGCACCTCATCTCATCACCACCACTATATAGCCATGGGCTGTTCAGTCATTGTGTGTAATTGTTAGCGTCGTGTCGTTTACTCGCGCCTTGTTATTCTCTTTCTCATTGTTAAGTAAACCTTTACCTTGTTGATTCCTGCGTCTGCTTCCTGCCTCTTCGTAGCCTCAGTACTCGTCACACTGTCATTTCTCTTTGCTTATTTGAGCTGTTCTTGCAATAATATGGACTTGGTCTTTTACCAAATAGGGCTATCTTCTGTTTAACCCCCTTATTTGTCACAATAAACTGATTGGCAAAAAAACACGTTAAGAAGAAAATAAATTCCATAAATTAACTTTTAAGGCACACCTGTTAATTGAAATACATTCCAGGTGACTACCTCATGAAGCTGGTTTAGAGAATGCCAAGAGTGTGCAAAGCTGTCATCAAGGCAAAGGGTGGCTATTTGAGAATCTCAAATATAAAATATATTTTGGTTTGTTTAACACTTTTTTTGGTTACTACATGATTCCATGTGTTATGTCATAGTTTTGATGTCTTCAATATTATTCTTCAATGTAGAAAATAGTAAAAATAAAGAAAAACCCTTGAATGAGTAGGTGTTCTAAAACTTTTGACCGGTAGTGTATGTCATTTAGCAGACGCTCTTATCCAGAGCGACTTACAGTGAGTGCATACATTTTCATACTGGCCCCCCGTGGGAAACGAACCCACAACCCTGGTGTTGCAAACGCCATGCTCTACCAACTGAGCTATATCCCTGCCAGCCATTCCCTCCCCTACCCTGGACCAATTGTGCACCGCCCCATGGGTCTCCCGGTGGCGGCCAGCTATGACAGAGCCTGGATTCGAACCAGGATCTCTAGTGGCACAGCTAGCACTACGATGCAGTGCCTTGGACCACTGCGCCACTTGGGAGATATATAGTTTTATTTTTATTTGTTGGGAATGTTTGTTGAATTTGTTGTCCTCAGGGCTCAATGGGCTCCCCTGATTAAATAAAAGTTTAATAAAAAATAGGCAGACATTGTTTAAGGACTGAAACAGCTTGTAACCGATCCGTAGGTGGATCTGAATGTCTTTCAGGTTTGATATTTGCAAGGGAGGGGAGAAACTAAGGGGGCTCCCCTTTAGATACCATGCAAAAGACTGCTTTATAGAGACTTTCAATTACACCATACTGTACATCATGTCTCTGTATTAGAAAGAGGAAGTAGCTTCACTGTAAAACCAGAAACCAGATACAGTGTAATGCCACCATCAAGGGACAGACCACATAACATGACTTCAGTAGCTGTTCTGTGGTTTGGACACAGCTAATATGAATGACCATCTACATAATATACATTATCTGAATATGACAGACAGGAGACGGTTAACTGGAGACAGGGGAAACTCTGCTTGTAGGAAAGAACAGGAGACTAGAACTTTCATTCAGATCCACCCAAACAACAATGAGTCAGATAGCTGTGTCGATATGTGCTACTTAATGTAAGCAAATGAGGGAGATTCTGAACTATATTGTAAAATTGAGAACAGGGAAAGAAAGAGAAGAATGAAGACCAAAACGTCTGTAGTATAAAACCCCTCCAGAGCAGTCTTACCTTTGCCCTTCCCCTGGTGCTCCACCTATCAACACTTTATCCATTGGGTCTCTTTTTCCCAGCAGACCTTGCTTCAGGATGTCCCCCAGCTCCCGAGACCCAGAGAGCAGGGGGTGGTGGTGGTAGGGATGCAGGATGCCCGGGTAGCCCAGGACGGCGCTGTGGATCTGGGGCGGGATGGAGGACGTTAGCAGGGGGTACATGTGGGGAGTTGAGAGGTGGAAGGGGTATGTCACCAG
Source organism: Coregonus lavaretus (assembly GCF_964263955.1). Classification (NCBI taxonomy): domain Eukaryota; kingdom Metazoa; phylum Chordata; class Actinopteri; order Salmoniformes; family Salmonidae; genus Coregonus; species Coregonus lavaretus. The sequence goes on along the minus strand of NW_028161556.1, from coordinate 7,498 downwards.
GTGCTGTGAAGGGTGAAGGGAAGAGGAACTGGCTGCCAGGAGGTCGTTATAGTTCCAGGCCATCCTTTTCAAGGTGTTGACTTGGTGCCACATGACCCTCGATGCTGGGGGAGGAGGGGGAGGGGGTTGGATGGTGGAAGCGGTGGTGGCGATGACACTGTCTCTGGATGGAGGCGGTGTGGTGGTCACTAGTGTGGGTGTGAGTGGCTTTGGCCTTTTTCTCTGTGGGGGTGATGAACCAGAGGAGTTCTCCCTAGTGTCAGGAAGAGTGGGGTCCTCAGTGAATGGGCTGCTCTGGGGCTCCAGATCAATGGAGGGAATTGTCTGGGGATCCCCCTCTTCTGGAATGGGACTTCCTTTCAGGGATTCTTTCTCATCTCTCTCCTCTGTCATCTGAACTTCTCTCGTTTCTGTAATTTCTCTAGTTTCTTTCGTTCCTCTCACTTCTCTTATTTCTCTCATCTCTCTTCTCTCTCTCGTCAGGCACCCCAGATTTCTCTTCAGCTGGCTGCGACACTGCTCCTCCAGTGGATGCATCTCCAGGAGCTTGGCGGCCCTCAGAAGCTGGGGAAGATCATCAACAGGGACCTCCAGGGTCTCGGTGTAGGCAAAGTCCAGAACCTGCTGGAAGGTTTGTGGGGAGAGGAGCTCCAGACTACAGTGGTGAGGTTGGTCGAGGCGATCGGGCTGGTCTGAGCGTGCAGCCTGCAGGGTAAGCTGATGCTCCAGGGTCTTGCTAGCGCAGGCCAGCACCAGCCGATGGGCCCTGAACACCTGGCTCTCGACTGAGATGACAGCGTCACACAGCGTCCCTGAGCGACGCAGGACATCTGCCTGGCGCAGGAAGAGGGAGTACTGGGTGTTGTGAACTCGGATCATCTTAGAGGTATGGAGGAGGAAGGGAGGAGTGATAGGAAGAGGAGATGGGCAGGTGGATAGGAGATGGTTTAGAAACTGTCTGAGAAAACGCCATTCGACCTATAGGAAAAAGGAACAGTGAAATTATCTAAATGTGGTCATTTTCTGTCATGTTTCTGAGAAATAAAAAATGTCAGATAGCAAGTTGGAAAATGAATTTGTATAAATAGGAGATTAGGGTTGTGATAAATAGATTATATCCCACGCCTCTGGTTCTCAGTGTTTTTCCATAGATGCCAGATGGTTAGGATGTTTTCAAGCTATAAGGGGTGAGAGAAGAGGAGGTTGGAAACTCAGAGGGTAGATCATATCACCTGCTGACGTAGGTTAGGTTAATAACATGCTGTTGGTTACTAGGGTTTTGGAAATTCATAGCCTGAAAGGGACTGACTCAATGCAAGAATTACTTAAAAAGTTCAGGAGCAATTTATATGTCAATCATGTTACATATCAATAAATATTGAGTGGCATTTCACAGTCTGTAGCATGCACTGAAATGAATCTCAAGAACATGTCGTTTGAAATTATATCCATTCATGATATTATCTTTAAGTCTATTTCCCCTGAAGTACTTGGTTATCAATCTGGGGCTTAAAAGGTCTATGTCAATTCTGTGGTTGATGAAGTACAGTATATTTCAGTTGTTTTTAGCATGTCTTATATCTGAACTCTGTAGTAAAAATTAGTGGTGGAGGCTGTATGTCTGGTTGACGTGTGGAAATGTTTTATGTTTCATGTCAGCTTTGAAATTCATCTCTCAGGTATATGCTCAGAAGCCACAAACCTCCTCAGAATATGACACTGTGACTAATGCCAGTACACGCAGGCTTCACAGACAGACGACAAGTTTGTTTGATCAACAACAACCTATAGTGTACTGTAATTTGGTTTAGATAGGCATCTACAGTTGTAACAGTGTGCTGTATGTGGTATAAATCAAGTTGTGCTATTTGAACATGCAGTAGTGAGTCTTGATATGACAGGATTGTGTCGAAAAGTAACGGGTCACGTCAATTTACAAAAGTGGGTTAACCGCAGATCTGTACTATATTGTGCACAATCCTACTAAACAGCAGTGGTGGAAAAAGTACTCAATTGTCATACTTGAGTAAAAGTAAAGATACCTTAATAGAAAATGACTCAAGTAAAAAGGAAAGTATTCCAGTAAAATACTACTTGAGTAAAAGTATCTGGTTTTAAATGTACTTAATTACAGTGGTGGAAAAAGTACTAAATTGTCATACATGAGTGAAAGCATAAAGTTAAAGTAAATGCTGTACATCAAATTCCTTATATTAAGCAAACCAAGTGGCAAGATTTTCTTGGTTTTCTCATTTACGGACAGCCAGGGGCACACTCCAACACTCAGACATTATTTACAAATGCAGTGTTTGTGTTTAGTCAGCCAGATCAGAGGCAGTAGGGATGACAACGCGTTAAATTGATAGATGCGTGAATTGTCCCATATTGCTGTCCTGCCTGAGCATTCGAAATGTAACGGGTACTTTTGGGTGTCAGGGAAATGTATGAGAGTCAAATTTACATATTTTCTTAAGGAATGTGGTGGAGTAAAAGTAGTCAAAAATATAAATAGTAAAGTAAAGTACAGATACTAAAAAAAACTACTTAGTTGCTTTACGCCACTGCAAAACAGGCATAAGATAAAAGTTAAAACAGATTTTATTTTGTAACTAATTAAAACCCCCTTCATTAAAATATCCAAGTGGTCAGTTATGTGTGTGCTGTGTGGTTGTGTATCCTCTGTTCTGCTCCTCCAGCTGACCTGTCTCTGAGAGAACTGTCCCATGGAGCACTTTGGCATAGTAACCTCTGTTCAGTACAGTAACTCAATTTCTTTCCGCCAACGGCGACAGTCGATAAAATCGGAAGTAGACATACCGGTAGTGAAATGACAGCACTTTATTGTCATCGTTACTGTAATTGATGCTTAATCTCTTTCCAACACACACATAGTGTGGAGAAAAGGTCAGTCAATTCCACTCCCAAAAGTGGAACTGACTCATTATTTGAAGTAATACATTCCTTTATTTGCTTATATATTGCTAAACACACTAAATGTGGTTTGTTTGCTGAATGGGTCTATAGACCCCAGAGTGAAAATACTAAAACTAACTTCTCTTCAACTATAGTATGTATTGATGGCCATGGACAACTGTTATACGATGCCTGCTCTCTCGTACTCTTGTTTGTGTATCTCTTGAACTTTTCCTGCAGCTACCCTGCTAGTACCCCTAATCTGTAGCTTTAGGAAATAATAATGGCCTCTGTATTATTATAGATTATGTCATATTATAAACTGGATAGTTTGAGGTCTGAATGCTGATTGGCTGAAAGCCGTGGTATATGAGACCGTATACCACGGGTATGACAAAACATTTATTTTTACTGTTCTAATTATGTTTGTAACCAGTTTATAATAGCAATAAGACACCTCAGGAGTTTATGGTGTATGGACAATATACCACGGCTCCGCGGTGCGTCGTGCCTAAGAACAGCCCTTAGCCGTGGTATATTGGCCTTATTGCTTAACTATATCGTATTTATGCACCACATAATGGATTCACATTGTCCACAAATGTGAAATACATTTTCTCTGCCAAGACACACACACAAAGGCCAATCATTCAAGGCTCAATAATGCTGGTTATTGGTGGTTGGGACACAACAGATCATAGAAATCAACATATTCTGATTTAAATGTTTTTGCAAAACTTTCTCTACACAACATGAGGGATCCCACAATCAAATTTTCGAATTTCTTATTGTTGAGAAGCAACTGCTTTAAGTTAATTGAATTAAATTAAATTGACCACCCTTCTCGAAAATGACAATGAAGTTCATGCGTAAGTGAAACTGCAGATTAGCAGTTATCGTACTTTTTATTCCAGCATCACTTCATCCCTATCTTTGTTGGTACAGTAATTCTTTATAGGGTGCAAATTTATACAACGTATTCACTGACATTAATTTGACTATTTACTGTTTATTTGAGTACTGTATGAGTGATTAAAAAAAGTATATTCTATTCTATTATTTCCACCAGTAAGACATAAGGTATTCTATTCAATTCAATTATATTATATTCACATTTGTCTCTAATGCATTCAAAGTCATTACAGAAATGATTGTCAACCTTGATAAAGATGAGCAGAAAATACTGTATAAAATACATAATACAAATACTGAGCTATATTGTATGCTGAAAAAAAAAGGAAATTATATTATTTTCTACTAATACAATTTTGCTCACAGAAAGAGATTTTGTTTAACAATAAAAAAAAAAATCTTAAAAAGATAGGGGTCACAATTATCGGCACCGCTGTTTTCAATACTCTGGCACCCTCCCTTTGTGAGGATAACGCACTGAGCCTTATTCTAAAATGTTTTATGATATTGGAGAACACACTTGGAGGGATCTTAGACAACTTCTACATACAGAATCTTTCCAGATCATTGATATCCTTTATCTGCGCTTATGGAGTGAGTGCCCTTTTCAATTCAAACTATAGGTTTTCAATGATGTGTGCTTGGAGTTATTGTCTTGCTGGAAGATCCACTTGTGGCCAAGTTTCAACTTCCTGTCAGAGGCAACCTGGATTTTGGCTAAAATGTCCTGGTACTGGGTAAAGTTCATGATGCCGTTGACCTTAACAAGGGCCCCAGGACCAGTGGAAGCAAAATAGCCCCATAACATCAAAGATCCATCACCATATTTTACAGTAGGTATGCGGTTCTTTTCTGTTTATCACATCCGTCTTGCATGGCCAAAGAGGTCTACTTTCATGTCATCTGGCCATAGCACAATAACTCCAAGCACACATAAAATTCCACAAAGAAATGGTTAATTGGCCACAAAATCAACATTTTGCAATGGCATCTCAGTCTCCGGACTTGAACCCCATTGAAAACCTGTGGTTTGAATTGAAGAGGGCAGTCCATAAGCACAGACGAAGGAAATCAATGATCTGGAAATATTCCGTATGGAGGAGTTGTCTAAGATCCCAATGTGTTCTCCAATCTCATAAAACATTTTAGAAAAAAATCAGCATAGTTTGTATTTATTTTATACAGTCTTTTTTGCTCATCTTTATCAGGGTGCCAATAATTTTAGTCACGACTGTATGTTCCTTTACTGCTACTGATATGTGCTATAGAAGTAAAATGCATTATTATTATTGACATCTAGGACTATTGCAGGTAGAAATATTACATGTATCACCTTTAACAACAGCTTGATCCACCATCAATGCAACCATCCATTCAAACTAATCGATCCACAAAGTTGAATGAGTAGACTTTCCCTGGCGATACGCATACAGTACAGTACCATCAGAAATCAGGTACTGATGGTGATATGATTACTGAATATCACACGTACAGTAGTGGGCTACAGACAGACATTAGGCCTACCGTATGCAGGCCTAAATATTACCCCAAGCAAATCTGCATGTCCTCAATAGCCCATAAAGCTAAGGGGAAAACCTAGTGTGCACTGACACACCTTCAACATCCTCTGACAACACATGAAAAACCAGCCTCTACTCACATGTAAAGGCTGGAGTTGCATGCGAGGAACTTTTTGAAGCTAAAAAACACAGAGACACCAGCTAGATGACAGGATCAACCGAGAGGAGATAGATAAAGAGAGAGAAAATGTTTAAAATTGAGCAGAACGGCTTGAGAGACCATGCAGGGACGGAAAGTGTAGTAAAGCAGAGGTGTTCAGTGCAATGGGGAGACTCACCAGTTCACGAGTGACTCAACCCACCCACAGTGGAGAGTGTCAACCCTACACGCATTGTGGCCTGGCTGTTGAATGACAGGGTTGGCTGGGTCTCCGTTTAGGTAAGGGAAAGGGTGGTTACCTCTTCTCTCTTCTCAGTCCCTCCTCCTAACCTCATCTGCCCCTGATTGGTCTGTCATGGGAGCATTCGTGAGATATGATTGGTTAGTACAGTATACAGAGTTGAACTTGGAGTGTCTGTAATATTTTGTTTTGGGAACTAACTAAGTACATTTTAAGTGGCAAGTTATTGATCGTGGTTGATTTTCTCAATTCAAAATAATGTGTTAGGCTGAGACTGACAGTTTGAAATGTAGGTAGGCACAGGTTATGCCAGAGTAATCTCTTTAATCATATTTATGATCTTAAAGCCACAAACATTTATACATTTTTTCCCACCCACATCACAGTTGCAGGTTACTGAAATGTTATAATGGGCTGAAGTACAATGCTGTGAGAAAAACATTTGCACTTTGTTTAGCTTTGACAGTATGTTGGAGGCTAGAGAGGCCGGAGAGGCCATAATAACATAGAACCCAGCTAAAACCTGTGTACCTGAAATAGCACACACATCAGCCTGATGATGCAGCATTTCATGTGTGTGTGAGATGGCTGATGTGAAAACTATGATCATTACTGATATAGACATCTGTGGGGTCAATGGCTACTTCTGTGGGGTCAATGGTCAGACCTTGCGCTCTTTACAATGCATGTAGCATCTTTAGTAATACGTAATACAGTAGTGAAGCTTGGAAATGTAAGGCTCTGTTTTTCAAAGATATTTATGTTGATTAAAGGACCAGTTCAGTCCAAATTCAGTTTTTCTATATTTTGTATCATATTGTACAGCTGATGAAACTAACACTGTAAAAGTGTGAAGACATTTGATCATTGTTATTTCCTGTTAGTTTCTGGTTGAAAATACAAAATCTACACAGGACCTAACCAGCAGATTTTGCATGGCATCACCAGGTGGTAAATTACTTAATAGTTCAATCACAATGAGAGTTCCAAACTTCTCTGCCAATGACAGCTATTTTTCGCCTCCACACTCCCAGACAGTCCTAGCTCAATTCTTTCTTGAGAAATCTTTTCTTTTCTTTTTGACCATTTTAATTGAAAACTATTACAGTAAGGTACTTATTTGTTACACAGAAATGATTTGATATTGATATAAAACGTCTGCATTGGGCCTTTAAATTAACCTCCATTGTGTTGAGAAGACATACTGTAGTATGGAGAGTCTTGACCAATCATTTGTTCTGTACTATGCCTGATATTTTTTCAATATTACTAAGAGAGTGGGTGGGTGTGAGGGACACTCAACCATCTGAATGGTCCAGGGGTTTCCCTTTCACCCCTACCCCTTCACCCTTAACACCTGTTTTTGCATATCCTGCCCAATGGCTTTCCGAGGCAGACATAGCAACGATGACACACACGGGGGGAAACCATGTCAACTTTAGTGTCAAACCCTTATTTGGGGTTCCCTGCCTAATCCTCTTCTCTATAGGTCCATGCAAAGATAAGATGCATTTAGAAATTGTGGTTTTACGGGACAACTTTTTTTCAGCAGAGAAGATAACTGATCATGTGCTTTGATTGATCCAAAATGTAACATTCTGAAGAGCATTTCATCCTTATAACGTTCATAACACTTTGACTCTGGATGTGCATGTTGCCTGTTTGAAACAGAAGTAACACAAATGCCATGATGAAGTTCAGTAGGCATTCCATTTGAAATGATAAAGGTGTTGGTGGTCACCTTGCCCTTAG